>NW_024104806.1:0-188967 GCF_003945595.2 Pipra filicauda | reverse complement strand
CCCCAGCACGTCCAGCTCTGCTGCTCCCCAGGCTTCTGAGTCGTCCAAACAGATGCTGGGTGAGGTTCTCTCAAGATGTGCCCCTGGTGCTTGACCTTGCAGCCTGCCTGCTCCTTTACTCTGAGCTTATTATTAAAACTGTGGTGTGGTCACAATTTTCAGCTCAAATTTTGCAGGTAGATGGAGCTATTACTTCCATGCACCCAGAAATCGTGAGCCCACTGTGCTTTCAGGTCTCTCCTTATGTTTATTTGTTGTTTATTGATTCATGCTTTTATCATGCCTTTTCTTTCCCCCCTCTCCCTTATTTTAACATAGAATTGATGAAATTGTGGCTAAATGAAAAGATATTTAATCCAAATACTGATTTGATTCAAACTTAGGGGTTTTTATGTTTCAGAAAAGCTTGTCCATCTTTATTTTTTTAATCTCTATTTAAAGTTTTGCCTAAGGCAGAGAGAGGTGTTGGAGGTCTTGGAAACCTTGAAAAGCTGAGATTTTTCTGCAGTTCCAGTTCCACCAGGTTAAAATTGGTTTCCACCAGCCTAATACTTCTGGTACAAAGATGCTTTGATAAACTCAATGACTTTAGATGCTTAAAGGAGCATTTAATCATTTGAGGTGCACTTTTTCTTTAGTTGTACATATGCTTGTTTTCTAGATGCTTTTAAATTCAGTGATTTTCTTTTATCTGAACTGCTTTGGCTTTATTTGTGTATTTTCCTGTTTTCCTTTTATGAGTCACAGTATCCAATTTTCTAAAGCATTATCTTGGTCTCTTACCTCTCTGTAAAGTGCTAGGTGATACCTTGCATGCAGGATGTTTTATTAAATCAAGTTTGTTTGCTTTGTGTTACACCACATATACTTTAGTCTCTGTAAATCTTATCCTAGGCAGGTCTGTCCCTCCTTCCTATCCCCTGCTGCCCTATCTTTTAAACCAGATGTGTCTCTGCTGAGGGGCATTGCTCCTGCAAAGCCATTGTGAGTGGAGATCAGGTGTCCACGACTTTGTGCTATTTCCCCAGTGAACACACTTGTGCCTTTTTGTGGCTTTTACCAGAGTGGAGAATTCTTGAGCGTAGATTAGAGTGGTGGAGGCAGCAGCAGCAGCTCAGAGCAACATTGGATAGATGAAAAGAAATGAGATCTTCTTGAGAAGAGTGGAGAAGCCAGGGAAGATCAGCCTCTATCCTGGAAGGGGCCTTGGATGGAATGGCCACAGCATCCTTCCTCTGGCACGCACAGTCAGAAGGTTTACTTACCAATAAAGCATTTTCTTTAAAAAGGTAACCTTGCTGACTTTTTTCTTATTATTTTACAAGAACAGAACAAGATAGGCTAAATCCTTCTTTGCTCTTCCTTTGCTAAAGCCTTTTCATTCTCAGCAACATTAGATTGAAATTTCTTGAGGGTTTTTTTTGGGAACTACTTGAGCTTGGAAATAAAGGAAACTCAGCTTGATGCTTGTGCTAAGTTTGGAAACAGAGCAATTGTGCTATAGAGTTTATGGAAGTATAAATAGAATTTATACAAGTTCAAAGGGAGACTGCTATTCCTAACATCAATGGCTTTCAAAGGAAACAAGTGTCTTCCATTTAATTTTGGAGTAACACTATTTCTTGGTCTCTTGGTCATTACAAGATGTCCTGCAAAGCCGCTGCAAAACCACCTTAGGATTATTTCACAGCTTTTAGCTTTTTTTTTTTTGGTATTTTTAGAAAGAATACAGCTCCAGGTTATAAAATAAATATCAGAGCTAAATGAACTAGCAGAAAATCAAACTCCATCTATCTGTATGTGCTCATATAGCAGAGTTGTTTAAAATGTCCACCTCTCTTTTCTTTGAAATCAAATAAAGAATAACACAATGAACAACATTTTCATATGTATAATACTTCTTCTGTCTAAATACCAATGTCCTGATCAAACAGTTTGCATTCTCATCTTTTGTGTCCATTTTTGAAAACAGCTCTGTATTTCACTTGTTAAATTTCAAAAACACTTTTGAAATGGAAATCAATCCCTAACTTAATTTAAATCTAAAATTGCTCACATATCAGAACAGTCTGGTCTCCTTCAGGCATTTTATTATGAAGTACCAATTAGAGGCATAATTTAACTTGTGAAATGTACAAATCACATGGAATTCACATGTGCTGCATAAAGAAAAACACGTGCAAATACCAGAGTTATGCATTTCAGGGGCTAAATTGCCCGATATCGTAGTCCAGGCCCCCCATGCACTTGTCTCATTTTCATTGGCTTGTCAAGAATATAAAAAGGAATTTAAAAAGTAAACATCATTTGTATTAAAAAGGGAAAGTTAATCTTTTGGGCATTTGTTCATCTTATGCTGCAAAGGTCTTCACATAATTGTACCTGGGAGATAAATAGGTGCAGATTTCAAATTAAAAAGTGGCCTTTTGGTTTCCAGGCCAAACTTAAGCTGTTAAGACCTGATGTCCCAGACACAAGACACAGGAAATTTTGCATCACAGTAATTTTATTGAGATTCTTCTCTCCTTGAACCCATCTTTTTTGTTTGTTAAACTTGTGTGTCACAGTGAAGTAAAAAGAGGCTAAAGGATTTTCTCTGCCTTCATGTGATAGGCATCACCTTGGCCATCATCTTGGGGATTTAGGCAGAAGAGTGCTCAGAACTTCACTTTGAGATGAAAAACTGACATTTCCAATTGAGTCTTTATAACAGACTTGTATTTCTGCAGAGGCTTTTCTAATGCATTTAGGCATCATGTAGTATTTCAATGGGTTCTAAAATCTGAATAACAAGTATCTTTTTTGGGTAACAACTAATCTCTGTCATGGTGTGCTCCTCATACAAGTGAATTATTATTCCATCTATATAATTCCATGTGCTATGCTAAACTACTACATATTATTTCATCTTTACCCTCTAATTTATATTACCTTTAAAAACACAGATTTAATTATAACAATTTTATTTTCAAGATCAAATATATTCTTGCCCAGAGAACAAAAGATAATATAATAAAAATCACTTAAGCCAAATTGAAATTATATTCAAGCTGTATTGAAACTATGCAGTTCAAATAATGATCACAAAGAAAAGAGGGCAAGTCCTTTGCACCTTGGGGTGGAGGAGAAATAAATACAATCAGTGACAGTCAAACAGCTTTTGTATGTATTGTAAGACTTTGGCTAGATTAGCATCTTAATTATTCCATGGAGAAGAAAATCTATCAGATGGAGCTGCCTGCCTGAAGTAACCTGAGCCTCATGTGGAATGGCAGGAGGGGGGTTTTCACAGCCCCTTGCAGGGCACTGGCAGCTCCAGCCCCAGTGCAGGGAAGAGCTCCAGGTTGGCTCTGATGGGCCTGGCCTGGGAGTGACCACACATGGCAAAATCAGAGGTGGCAGGTTTGCACCAGTGAGATCCTGAGACAGAACAGGAGGGAGGAAGAGCCCGATGAAGGCTTTGCCTGAGGGCAGAGGGGTGTTCACCACAGTTCATGTCTGCTTGAAGGGAAAAGAAAAACTCAACATTGTTAGTTACACTAATTAAACCAATCAATACATTAAATTAGGAAGGAAACATTCCCATTCCCCTTGTAAACTGAAGGTCCTTGAAGATTAAGGTGAAAGTTGCTGCTTTTTTTCCAGTGAAATAGAACAGGACTTGTGTGCAGTGCTTTCCAGGGGTGCAAAGGATGGATTCTCAGTGTCAAGACACATTTTATTTAGCCGTGCCTGCAGCACTCTGCAATAGTGTTGTTCCCTGTGCAGGGTGGGAGTGCTCCTTGTCCTGCCTCTGTGCCAAGCCTGGCAGCTGGACTTTCTTGTCACCTCTGCTGTGGAGCTGGCTGACCTGGCTGAAGCTGCTTTGGGGTGGTAATGGTTTCCCCCTGCCAGCACGGGGTGGTGTGGGGCAGCTGCTACTGAGCCAGCTCGCCCTGGGGAAAGGCACGTCCAGATCCTCAGGCCTGGAGGTGTAACACAAACTAAGCTGCTCTAGTGCAAATGAGAAGCCCCTTTGTATCTCGAGGCTTTAAGGATAAGGGAGGTCTTGGTACTGTGGTATGGGGAAAAAAAATCCCAATTTTGGCATGAAAAGGGAACACCCTAAGACAAAGGAGGAATCTTTCTGGTATGTGGGTCGCAAGGCTCAATGGGCATCAGTGCCTTTGCAACAACACTTGCTTCGGGTTTGTTTACATACTATTTTAACACCTGTCCCAAGACTGAGGAGTGCTTCTGTCTGGCAGTGGCTCGTAGCAGGTGCCTGGGGAAGCAGAGAAAATGAGTAGGAATGTTGCTTCAGAAAACTGTCACTTTCCTGGAATAAAGCAGAGATGCCTTCAGGCAGAGGTGATGGCATCTTTGCACTTAAGGTTAAGTGGATTTTTAAAAAAATCTATTCATATAACTGACTGCTTACTGACCCCATTTAAATGTTCACATCAGCAGCCACCAGGGCAATGAGTTCCCCAGTCCAGTCACTTTTGGTGAAATCTTTGTATTTCCTTGGTTTGACTCTACATTAGAGAACTTCATTTGATGTCCCCTGTTTCTTATAACTAACGTGAGATGGTTTGTGGTCATTCTTTATTTATCTTCCCATCTCACTGCTAAGTTGACAGACCTGGTTACAGTCCTGCTTAGTCATGAGTCTTCAACTGACAGCTTTGACCTGACTAATTGTTCCCTGCACAGAAGTAGATCTAATCATCCGCTCTTCCTTTCTGCTTCCCTAAACATACTGTACCCTTATTCTCAGAAAGAGAGGCTGGATCTATATGCAGTACTCAAGAGAAGGTTGAGCTGAGTGGTGACGTGCTCCATTGATTGGTTTTCTCTTCTAACTCACTAACTTTACTTTCTTTTATCATTGTTTGGGCCAAAAGTGAGGGTTGAACTGATGTGTGCAGACTTTTGAGTATGCACAGGAGTGCTCAGTGGATTATGTCCCCAGTTAGGGGGACTTTGGCCTTAACTGAGAGCGTGACATGTGGGACAAGGTATTGCAGACCTGTAATACTTCCATAACAGCAACAAGGCAGATGGGATTGTGTTTGGCTTTGTGAGAAACACCAAAATCACTGAAGGTCATCTTAGCTCTCAAAATTCAGAGGCTGAGAGGTCACAGCTCGAACCTCCTTTCCTTCAGGACAAGGATTTACTGGTGATGGGGTATCTCCTGGGAAGCTGGTACTTCCAAAAACGCTTGAAAGGAGTCCTTCCAAAACTGTTAGGATCACTCTCCAGAATGTGGCTGGGATTTGATAGCTGTCAGTTTATTGTCAGGGCTATATGGAAGTGGGTGATTAGGGCAGAAACTGGTTTGTGCTGGAAGACTAATGAGCTGATGGTAAATAAATGTGCTAAGGTGGGGAGCCCTGCAAGCAAGGAAAATGTCATTTATTGGAGAGAACCTTCCTTTACAAATCAGATTTCAGCTGTCTGTCACATGGGGGATTGGAGATATCTAAGTGAAATAAACAATCCTTACCATTTTGATATCATTATTATCCTTTGGATATAATCTATAGCTACGAATACAGTTTGATTTGTATTGTATGACTGCACTGTGATTTGAAGAGGAAATTCATGTTTTGTAGCACCTAACCTGGAGTGCAATGAAACCTATTTCGTTAATTCAAGAAAAAAAGACCCCTGAAAAACTTTCTGCCTTCTCATAGTACTTTTCTGCTATTAATTTTCCCACTTTGCAGATACCAGTGAGAAGGATTCACACGGTTAATTCAGTCCTGCCGATCTGCTAGTTGCTGTTTTGGCTAATGCATTAAAAATTTACTTTTGTACTATTCCTTCCAGGCTGCTATTTATTAATGGATTAAAAATGGTCTTTTGAAGTGAACAGCATGTATGCAGCAAACCATTTTGTTCAATTTAAATGAAAAAGAATGGGAAAAAGTGCTGTTAGCCTGGATCTTTGAAGATGTTTGGATTCAAACATTTGGTTTGAGGTGTGTTGTACTTTTTTTTTTTTCTTTTTCTTAGTAACATGCCTTGGAAGCAAAAACATTAAAATTTTGAGGGTTTTCTTTTACTTTTTTATGTGAAAGTTCTCTTCTTCAACGCCAAAACCAGCTGAGGGACAGGTAATGCTCATGCACGGCCTGTGTGGAACTGTGGAGCCTGCTCTGCTCCCGTGCCCAGGGAGCAGGGGTGGCTCTGGCTCTGTCCACACCGTGCCCTCTGGATGGACATGCAGCTGCCTCTCCAGTGCTTGCTGGTAGGCAGGTTCCCGGGCCTGTTTTGAGATGAGTGATCCTGGAAGGAAACCCAGTGGTTTCCTGGTGCTGAAAATCCCCCCAAAATGCCTGCAGGAGAGATGCATCCTAGGCTGCCATCTGCCCCTGTGGTGGCAAGGGAAGGTGGTGCTAGAGCTTGCCTGAAAGTGTTGTCACATCTGGGAGGTCTCTGTCCCCATAGCTTGTGCAGCATCTCTAGGTTTTGGGTAGGTGGGTTTGTAAGTAATTGTTATGTACCTTCAGCATACTGTGGGTGTTTTCACTGCTCCTGTGGGAGACAAGTAATGCGTCAGAGCACCAGTAGTGTCCCAGCCTGGCAGGCTTCTTGTGTAAATGCAGTAGGTCCAAATAAATTGAGCAGAAGTAAACCCTGGTGTATGCACTGAGACCAAGGATTGCTACCTGTGAGGGTCACCATTCCCAAATGACATTAACTACTCCTTGGAGTTCCTACTGGGTG
Organism: Pipra filicauda; assembly: GCF_003945595.2. NCBI lineage: Eukaryota > Metazoa > Chordata > Aves > Passeriformes > Pipridae > Pipra > Pipra filicauda. The sequence continues at coordinate 182,250 of NW_024104806.1, read as the reverse complement.
ATCCTGGTGACTAGAAGCGTGACAAAAACTGGAATAGAAGCAACAACAGTGTGAGGAAAACCGATCCAGTGGAGTTTGGTTTAGCCTCAAGTATTCCATTAACAAGCTGTTTTGCATATTTGGCAGAGGCAAGGAAAAGCACCAAAGAACAAGTCAGTAGAACAATGAAAACGTATTTTCTATGAATGGAAGTTTCCTTTACATAATGAAATACTACATATGGGATTTTTGTGCACTGGCTTGAAGAAAGCTGTATAAGAAACCAGTGGGAAGGATTGAGGGAATCTGTCCTTTCCCCTAGGTCTGTGTTTTCTTCAGTGCCTAAACCAATCTTTTTGGGAAGAGCATAAGGGTGACATGACTTCCATAGTGGGCTATTCGTTCTGGCTGTACCTTCTGGTCATAGTGATTTCTTGAAATCATAACTCTTATTGCAGCTATGCATTATTCACAAAGAGAAACAAATGTTAATTTTTTCTGCTTGGTGCATTCAGTGATAACTTGCTGCCGTACTTTATTTTTTTTTCCCTCCCCTGTGGATTTCTGGAAGTTTTTTATTTTTTTGCATTTCTAGTGATGAAATCACATATCCTTATCACATTCCTCTTTTGAAAGGGTGGGTCCAAATGCTAAAGCAGATATAATTTTCTGGCAAAGAACCATTAATTTGTTTTAGCTGTGTAAAATTAGAGGTGAAAACACTATGTTTGGCCTGCCATGTGAAGAAAGAATTGATTGATTAGTGTTAATCATTAAAGAAAAAGCCACTTCTATGAGTGCAATCCCCCTGCCCCAACTTTAAATACTGTTAGAGTGAAAATACAGGACAACTTGATGGATAGTCGTTCCTATTTCACTGCAATACTCCAGCAATACAATTAAACTAAAAACAAAGATTTAAGATGGAAATTTTCATCCCTCCTTAGAAATACAAGGTAGAGGGGGTAAACCCAGCATCTAACAAGTATGCAGTGGGAAGAATACAATTCTGAAGGGATTGGCTATTTAAGAGTTATCTGGATTTCTGTTTTGCCTCACTGTACCAAAAAATATTTTGATCTACATGGAAATCTTCATTAAAAATGTTTGCTTTTTCTTTACCAAAACTGCTTTCTGTATCCTCGTCTCCCAAATGGAAGATTCACTCCATGCTCACCACAAGATGGTTGTGGGTAGACTGGCATTGCTGGGTACGGTTGAATTTTGGGGGTGCAGTGCTGGTGACCAGGTGAGGGATAGGCTGTGGGCTGCTGGAGCAGCTGTGGCTCAAGGAGACCCTTTTCATTTGCATGTCCTTGCTTTCTGTGAGCAAAAGGGGTCTGCACCCACCTTTGGGCAGATCTGTGCTCCTGGTCAGTGCTGCAGCGCTCAGCCCCAGTGAAGCTGTTGCATATGGGATAGTTTGCCATTAGCTATCAGAACAGATAGAACAGCCTTTTTACCAGCTCTTCAAAGCTGCAATGAAAGAGTTCTGTTTCCAATTCAGACATGAAGTGCACGGGCTCCTTATATTTGCTCAGTATTCCCAATTCACCATTAGACTGTGGCTGCTCTGTGCAATCTGTTTGGATCTACCCCCATCTGTTCCAATCTGATGGTTTTTTTCCCTGAAAAATGAAGCTGGCGGCATGTGATTTTTGCAAAGGCAATCAATTACTGCAGCTGTAAAAGTGTTTTTTGCCTGGTAGAGACAGTGTGTGCTCTTCCCAGGCTGCTGCCTTTCTTTCACCCCTTCCCTTCATGCAGGTAAACCACACTGTGGGCTGCTGGCACAGACTGAAGCTCTGGCTGCTGACACACAAATTGGAGACTCCCTGCTGTATTTCATGTTTTGTGAGTGGACTTTGTTAGTAAAAACAGCTACTGGTGGTGCATGAGTGGCTGGAACATTTGGGGAATAGTTGGAAGTGGCCAGCTGTGAAAGAGGTCAGGCTGGTTGGAGTTTCTCAGCAGCCTGGCCTGGGTCTAGTGCTACTCAGTATGGTTTTTATTTTGTGAATGAATTGAATGAAGGAATAGAGAGTATACTTTAATTTGCACATGATACCAAACTTGGAAGGAATAGAATTCCAAATGAATACCCCCCCACCCAAGCATCCAATTTTATTGGTACAGCAGATTCAGCAGTTGAATGGGTGGAAGTGTAAGAACAGCATCCACACAGACACAGGACACAGAACAGCCCATCAGAAGGGTGTGCTGGGAGTTACTATGCTCTGATCACTTCAATCTCAATGCCAGCAACGTCGAGCTTTTGTGAAAAATATTAACACTGCCAGGATGTGTGAGGGAGATTTATATTTCTGCAAGAAGGGGGAGTCATCTGCCCACTCTGCTTGTCATGTTACCAGGTGCAGCCTGGAGCACTGCACCCAGTTCAGGCTGCGCGAAAGCAGCCTGGAGGAAAGCAAAAAGTGGTGAGAGGAGATGAAATATGATCTTGGAAGGCTTGAAAGAACTGTGCTTGTATAGCTTTTCAAAGATAAAACTAAATAAGGAGGTTTGGAGAAGGCATCAGCTTTCACATGCAAAAGGTGTGTGGAGCACCATGTAACAATCTGCTCTCCTCCTCGTGCCCAGGGACAAGAAATAATGTGTACCAGGGTTTCTGCATGAAGGACTTAGACAGTGAGGAAAATGTCCTAGGGATAAGCTTTTAAAAAAAGAGTAGTTTTTGGCTCTTGGATTGTGCTATGGACACTGGGCCAGAAGTCATAGAATCATCACGGAACAGCCCAAGTTTGAAGGGACCTTGAAAGATAGTTTGCCCTGACTTCTGTGGGAAAGAGAGCCTAGATGAAGTTATCTAGCCCTTTGTCCAGTCATTTCTTAAAAACTGCCAGTGATGGTGTCTGTGCCACCTCCCTGGGGAGGTTGTTCCAGTGCATGATTGTTCTGACTGTGAAAAAGCTTGTTTCTTATATCATCATGAAAATCGTGCAGTAGGTCTGTAATGCTATGGACCTATGACTTGTCTAAGCCTGACTCTGAAATAGCAAAAACGTGAATGTCTTGTAAAAAAGGATGATAGTGTTTTATAGTTTTGGGGAAAAAATCATATTTCTATAAAGTATGTTTTGTGTAGTAAGGTCTTGGAATTATTTGCCTTTTGCGCTGTCTTAGAGAACAAACTTTCCTGGAAGCTAATATATGACAAAATGCTTACATGGCTCTTGGAGGGAAAGTATCCAGGGGTTACTGCACTGGGCTTCAGATCTAACTTGAGTGAACTCAGAATGTTTCCGTCTACTTTTGCAGTAGTTTAGAATTTCACCCGGTGTTTTTGAGAATACGTATTAACAGATGATGTAAATAAATACTGCTTATTTCTACCTTTCAAATCTGCATATTCATAAACACTGCATCATTACTCTGCCATAGCAGTTACAACGTGTATGATATATGTGAATCTTCATTTATCATTGTCCAGCTTTAGGCTTTGTAAAAGGCAACGTTTTAGAAAGCTGCTTACATAAACCACTCTTTTAATGAAGCTGGCCCAATGAGAAGCTAGGAGTGGAAAGCAATTAAATTACACTTCTGGGGAGAGATGACAAAGGTGGATCCAACTGTTCTGATAAGAATATAGGTTTATTGGGTTACTTAGTTATAAACTTGCTGCAGTTTAGATATTGCTCTTGTCAACTTCACGGGACAGGTGTCTTAACTTCCACGGAGTGATTAAGTGCTATATGATGCAGGCTGCTGTGTGAATCATCATCTTCACGTTAACATAAACCTACACGAGGAATTTACTAAGTTATGAATATGGGAAATATTTTGCCATGATTATAAATAATTAATGCAAGGCTGTATTGGCAACGTCCACCCAGTAATTCGTCCTTATAGCTTTGTGATAGAATGTTTCAAGCTACCTCCAGGAGGGAATCTGAAGAGTAGAGTCAGGATGACAAAAACCAAAACTGCAAGGAGGTCCTATGGACTGATGGCTTTGCAAACGAACTGCTGGTTAATTGGGCAGGGGGTGCATCTGTGGAAGCTGCAGGCCTTTTGCTATAGGATGAGTTGTGTGTCCTGCTGGGGGCTCTGAAGGCTGCAGCTTGTGCAGTTATGGCTTCAAGGGGAGATGGAAAAGTGGATTTGTCTGTGCTTTGAATGTTAAGGTGGCTAAAGTTCCATTAACCAGAGTCAAATATAACTGGCTGTGCATATGTCTGTTCTCAGTTTTGCCTCTCCTTCTTACATTATCAGTGTCTAATATTCAGATTCACAGTTTCCATTAACCACTTGCCAAGAATTAGACTGTAGTTCTGCTGTTAGCTGAGCAAAGCCTCGGGTACTTGCTGTACCCTTTGGCAGGATGAGCCACTGTAGGCAGAGGAGGGGAAGGGAATGGTGGATCTTGGCATAATTTCCAGCAGTATGTCCGGGCTGGGAGCAGGGTGAAAGCAGCCTGAGATGCTGTGTGTGCTGCAGCAGCGTGTCCGTATTGTGCCTGGACTGGAGATGCAGAGTGACGCTGTTGTCATGGACAGTCACTGTGTGCCTTTGTTTTATTGTTGGGGGTTTCTTATACCCACGTGGAATGATCCAGGCTGGCACTTTAATAAAAAGTGACAAGTGTTGGAGCAGGGTGTCAGACCCTGATAAGCAGAGGGAGCTGCAGGCCCTCCTGCACTTCCCTCCCTTTCCAGGCCCTGCCTTGGCTGCCCACAGATCAGTGCTGTGGTGCTGACTGTTTTCCTCTCATCTTTACTTTTTAGTTCCCCATTTGCCACAAACTGCTCCTTATCCATGGGCATGGGTGGGTCATGGTGGTTTCTCCATGTGTTGGTGCCCACAGTGCTCCCTCAGCTGTACAGGGCAGAGGTTTCTCCCAGCACAGTTCTGCTGGGATGTGCTCTGGTCACCAGTGTGATCAAGAAGGCTGACCTGAAGCCCATCAAAGCACAGAAATGAAGTAGCTCCCACTTTAAGGATTCACTCCAAGAAGGGAGGGAGGAAACGTTAATGAACACTGTCATATTCCCTGACCTCAAGAATGGTACAGGTGGGATTGTTCCAGAGGGGTACCAAACATCTCCACATACAATGTAAAGTCGGTTGAAGGACACAAAAGAGTTTTAAAAGAAAGATGTTTATCTGATTCTTAGGAAAAATTCTGAAATTGAGTTGTGTGTGAGGAGCTGACTATGTTTTCTGAGAGTAATAGCTGAAGGAAAATAATTTTTGAATTTTGAATTGTGATTCTTTTTTTCTTGTGTGTGAAGCTTGTAAAAATAGTTAATGGTTTATTTGGATGTTTCCCGACCTCCTTATGGAAGGAATATTGGAATTAATGTTTTGAAGTGGTCTCTACTTAAAAACAGGACATGAAAAAATAATTCTATCAAACTATTGTCATTGCTTGTCTGGGTGTTTTTCCCTGTTTCATAAGAACAAATATTGGAAAAATATTTTTAGAGGTTCATAACTTGTGAGGGCTGTTTACTGATATGATTTGAATCATGATCTGAATTCGTTCTAAGACTTAGCCTTGCTTCTTTCACAAGGCCTTGCTTGCTTATTTTATTTTCTTAATCCCTCTCTGCCTCCGCTATTTGTGTTTTGCTCTATGTAACATTGGCCTCCTTTTGCAACAGCTTCACTGAAGGGGCTTTTTAAGCCTCCTGATCTGTTGTTCAGAACTGTTTCTCTTCCCCTCTTTTATGTATTGAATTAGATGAAGACTGAATTCTTTTTTGACTAGAAAGAAAGACTTGGAAGGCACCAGATGGTGGCACTGGTATTTCACATCTGACAAGTCTGGATTGTGCAGTGAAGCATAAGAAGTTTTATGCAAATTATACTCCATGCCATCCTCATTTTTTCACTTTCAAGCTGCATAGTTGGAATGAGGAAGGTGACATATTTTTGTGCTTATCTTTAGAGAGTGCCTAGAGAAGGTGAGATGTGTATCTGAGGGAGGAGAAAGGATAAGCCTTGGCAATATCTGAGCATTGCTAAAACTATTATTTTCTGTGTTTTGTATCACACCATTGCATTCCACCACATTTCAGTTGACACGTAGAGTAGTTTGGATACCAGCTGAGCTGTGCTAGCTTGTACTAGATGAGTCTGTCGTTCTGATTCTTAAAATCAGACGTGCAATTTATATTCTCAGTCTTTGCTGAATCTTACTGCATGGGTAGTTTCTAATACCTATTTTTTTTCTGAATGTGGGAGATACTAGCTGTATAGTGATGTTATAGCTCTTTGCTTTATATTCCTGGAACCTTCTCTTGGGTATATTCAGAGCACCTTAACAGTATTCTGTTTCTCTGCTTTGAGGAGGAATGGCTGGAGAAATCTGTATTTGACAGAGAAAGAAGTGTTGAATTCTGTATGAAGTGTTTTGTTAGAGAAATATTGAAGACGAAAAAATGCACTTCTCTTCTCTGGAGCTGAATCCTTGCAGTCTGTGCTGTTATTCTTTCCATTTTTGGGCACAAACTATGTGAGGGAAGAGAGAGCACCTTCAGACATGGAAATAATGGGTAAAGGCTGATTGTGAACAGCAGAAATGGCAAAATTCTTTAATAACCTATGAAGATGAGTTATCTGTGAATATTACCTCTTATAGTCCTGAGACTCCCACGGCAGCTGTAACATAAACTGTAACTAGTGTTACATGGAAACAAGGCAATGGAAAACTTGCTGACATCCATGCTCCCACATCATCTGCAGAGTAAACCTTGATGCTGGGAAATGTCCCAGCACTACCAAAGAGACAAGACATGGGTCCTGCAGTCTTGAATAAAGCAGTGGTGAATGTTTTTGGTGAATGTTTAATCTGCACACTGTAATGCATTCCTTGGTTACTGAAAGAAAAAAAAAGGTTGAAAAGCAGTTGAGTTCATGTAGCCTGCAGTCTTTCTTCACATCTTTTATTTTGAATTTAGTCTTCCTACCCATGCAAGGTTTAGTCCACCTCTGATCTATCATATTTCTAGTGCAAATCTCAGTTGGAGGTTTTTTACTGAGCTACTGGGCTGTGATTTTGCCTTTTTAATTTTTCTGAAGTCAAGCTGCTTTTTCTAGTCTGAAAAAGCTCCCATTTGTCTCATTAAACACAATAGTTACTTATGTATTAATAAACCATCAAAAATTGTATTGAGGAAGTGACCATGGAGTTGTTATTTTTCTTTTGGAAAGTTTACTGTTGATTGCACAGGGTTTTTTGTGGTGTGGGGTTTTTTTGGTTTATTTTTGTTCGGGTTTTTTTGTTTTGTTTTGTTTTTTTTTCTTTGGTTCCTTTTTTTTTCTTGATTTGATTTGGTTTTTGTTTCAAACTTTCAGTCTCAAGAAAGTTTTAGACCATGGATCAAAGTAGAGCCTGAAAGTTGCACTGTGAAATTACAGAATGTCTGTGTAAACAGTGTGTACTTCTCAACTGACAGAATTTAATAGCAGCAATTATGCATTTTCTGCTTTCTTAGCAACACTTGGCATTCCGTGGAGTCAGGCTTTTATCAGGCACTAAAACAATAGTTTTTCCACTTTTCTCCTATTCTCACAACTTGCTCTTCTTTCGTTCCTGTACGAGACTTCGGCTGTGAATAATAGGGAGAAAGAATAATTATTCTTAGTGATGTTTGCAACATGAGGTGTCCTGTTTGCAAGCTGGGGTCCTGACAGGTGACACTGATTTGTGATATAAATTGTGTTAGTGCTGAATTGGACCATTTGACCTGAAGTAAGATTTAATGGTTTACAGTTTTTCAGTTGTTTCTTTTCTTGCAGGGAAATGCAGCCACCCTAATCTGATCATGTGCTGCCCTTCTGATTTCAGCTAAAGCACTTGTATGATCAGGAACTTGTAAAGGTAAGATCTACAGTTACTGGTTTCCACCTTAGCTGAGATCATTAAACTGTTTTGTCAATGCACAGGCATTGCATCTTCTTATTGCTCTTGGGTTGAGTGGGATATGTAGGGATCAAATATAAGCATATTATATCAAATATAACTATGAGTATAAATGAAACCAAAGAACTTAAGAATGAATCTCTTTGTCAACACTGCTAAGAAAAGGAGGTAAATAGTAGCCCACAGTGACACAACTTGTTCTTGGTCAACTCCTTTGCCTTCCTTCTAAGGAGAAAAATTAAACTTTGTTAGAGGACAAGCGGGGACAGTGGTTTTAGTAAAAATTTCAATATCCCTTAAAACATTCCCCAAAATCAACAGTGGCTGGGAATATTAATGAAATAACTACAGCTCGATACAGTTTTAGCAGTAAATGACCCATCTGGCAAGTCTGTAGGGTGGAAGAACGGACTAGTTGTGAGTGTGGCTGATGAGAAAATATGTCCAGAGAAATGAAACCTGAAGGTGGTGGAATGTTTAGGTGGGGAGAGAATGCCCAAAATGGATTTTGGAAACAGAACGGTCTCGTGTGTTCCACCTGTCCATATTGGATAGAACAAAAAGTTAAAAAGTCAGATTTTGGCAAGAAAGATGCAAAGTAGGAGTTGAGAACTTCCCAGCAGTAAGACAGCCCAAGAACAGGGTGCCTGGGAGAGTGTGGGCTCAAGGCTAGATAAAAACCTGCCATAAGGACATCCCTTCTAACTCAGTGTTGGTGGTAGGAAACATGCTGCCTTCTAGTACAACAGAAAGCACAGGTTTAGGAGTCTTTCTTATTTGTTTATAAGCAAATTCGATGATTATTTATACTCTATGGAGTAAGATGACTGTGAAAGGGGAATTGAAGCAATCGACAACTTAGTCTCTGTCTTGAAAAGAAAATGTTTATGAACCTGCTCTGCTTTAAACAAATCCCTGAAGCAAATTAATGTTTTGAAGTGGTCTCTGCTTAAAAACAGGAGATGACAAAATAATTCTATCAAGTTATTGTCATTGCTCGTCTGGGTGTTTTTCCCTGTTTCATAAGAACAAAGCAATTCACAGATAAAAGGATTCCTCAAATAGGCTATTTTTCTACTTTTTATTCCTGCAACTAGGACATTACTAATATACACAGTAAGGTGTTTGTGGTTCTATTTGCTCTCTTAGCCTTAATATTACCAGTATGTTGTCCTTTATTCAAAATTTAGTTCAAAGAAAGGCATGTAATACTTGAGCTTATCACATATCCTGGTTTAGACAAGCTTGCATATAAGGTGACTCTCTTATCTGATTTCTAGGCATGATCAGTTTGCATCAGGTTGTAAGTAGATAAGAAAGCCAGCATTTTTTTGTACAGTTACTGATTTTAGGCTGCCCAGTGCATGTAATGAGTTACTTGACTGAGAGGGCAGTATAAAAATAGCAGTGTTAGTGCCTACTGTCTGCCTACCTCAGCTCTTGCATTTTCCCAGACAAGTGCTTGTTTATCCCACACAGGGGTGCTTCACTACTTTAGGAATAGTTTGGAAATGGCAAGCAAGCCAGTGTATCACTGTGACCCAGACTGACAGAAAATGCTGGAAGGCTGATAAGGAGAGAGAGGAGAGTATTTTTACCACTTCTGTTGCTGACAAATATAATTTCTAACATTACCACTGTGGGAATGTGACCTGAAACTTGTTGGGAGATGATGTCAGGGAAATGGGCTGTGCTTTGACCTCATCCAGAGCTGTCTGGGTACAGTCAGTTGTTTTCTAAGCTCTTTAGCAGAGGTAGTGTGACATTTCTGTTTTCTCTGGTGCTTGTCCTTTAATTTGTCTTTTCACTCAAACGTTAAACTTTACCTCAGCTATTTCATGTTCTGATGCCCACAAGCAGTGCAAGGTGGGGCACAGTTGCCCGTTGTGGGTATCTGGAGGTGATCAAGGTGAGGAGTTACCTCAGCAGCCTTGCAGGTGCCCCAGGGCACAGAGGTTCCATTCTGTGGGGAGCATTTCTCTTCAGGGCCAGTGGATTTGTTCAGTGAGTTTAAGCCTCATTATGGTTGCAGGAAGTGTCAGCTGGGAGTGTTTTGATCAGTTTATACCTATTGGAAGTAAAAATCTATTCCTCTGTCACATTCAAGAAGACAAGTGGGTATAGGATGATGATGTATGTTGGTGGGAAACTTGAGTTTGTTTAAGGTAGGACCTGTCTATCTGCTTTATCTCCCCCATCTAAAACACTTGGCAAATGTGTTGTACTATCTGCCAGACATGACCACATTAAGTCTATTTGTTTTATGAACACTTGATGCAATTTTAAGATTCTAAGAAAATGTCTCCAAAAAGATATCATATGAAAATCGATAGTTCTTTTCTATGTCATCTTGTTTATGAGGTAGAAGCAGAAAAGAGGGTTCACTGGAGCAGGGCTAAGATCAATAGCTCTGTGAATTTTAATTGGGTCTTCTTTAACTACTGAGTGCTGTCTGCTTTTAACCCTGTAAGAGTAAAACACAAGACCCTTTAGAAACTAGTGCCTTTGCCATCCTCTGTTCCCATTGGAGCCACTTGAGGACTATCTTCAACAGAAAGTGGAGAAGGAAACTGAAGAGTGACTTGATTCTTACTACTGTAATATAATATCATTTAAAATAACCTTTCTGTCATTTTTGTTTCCTATTTAAGCTTGATTATTATATTCCTCTTTTCACTGTCACTTTATCTTTTTACAGTCCTTGTTTCCGCTTTGTGTGAGTTTCTCCTGTACTTTTTTCCTCTGTTTTACACGTGCACACTTGGTGTTACCTTACTTTACAATATAGTTCTCATGTATGCAATGAGTTAATAAGATCACCTTGTTCAAGGACTCTCTATGGAATGTGCAGATGATAAGAAAAAAATTATATCAGTATTTCCCCATAAAGAAACAATTTTCTCTTTTCTAACTTACATTTATCCTTCTTTTACTCTGCGATTGTAAATGGCAGAATGGCCAAAATGAGAGTTTTTGTGTTTCCTTTTTCAACTCCTCATATCAAAAAAGTCTTATGAAATGCTCTTAATAACATTCCCCATGTCCTTTTGGTTCCATCCTCTCTAAATTTGCAGAGCTGAATAAGTCTGTTTCCTCCAGAAGCCTCGCTGGGATTTTTGCTACTGTGGTTTCTCCTTCATGATCTCTGTGTTTAAAGTCCAGTATAATGAAATGTGTATATTGCCCTACACTTCTTCCAAATCCTACTCTCCTTGCTGTCATCATGTGGGTGGGAATGGGAGGGGGACCCTTGGCAGCATATAAAACTTCTCCTTCAAGGACACTGGCTCTGAAGTGGTGATGGGATCATCAGAGTGGGATTCTTTTTCATGTTGTTTTATGGGGTTGGTTGTGAGGTGCTGTTTGGGCTGTTTGAGGTTACTTTTAAGAAGAAATGCTGAACACTGTTTTGTTCTTTAGTTTTTAAAAATCCACGGTTTCAGGTCACATCCCCACAGTGGTAATATTAGAAATTATATTTGTCAACAATAGAAAAGGTAGAAATACTCTCCCCTTCCCTCCTTATCAGCCCTCCAGCATTTTCTGTCAGTCTGGGTCACAGTGATACACTGACTTGAGTGGTATTTTTCCCAGTGTATAGGAGACTCCTCCAAAAAGGAGAGGATCCATTTTGTAACAAATGAGGACAGATTGCCGTTAAAGAGAGTGTTTTATGACTACGTGAAATATCTTTCTTATTTGCATTGAATACACAACTGGTGACATTTTATCATGGCCAGGCTTCGCGAACGAAGATTTGGGAAGGGCTCTACCCACGTTTGTTGCAAGCGCGTTGGTGGCTAAAAAGGCCAATACGAGATAGGCGTGTCCAGTTGCAAAAGGCACAGCAGAAAGACTCCTTAGGTGGTATATTCTGCAAGGCACGATTCTTTCTGCGTTGTCTTTTCTCCTCAAGGGTGATCCTGCATGTGTTCTCAAAGGCATCAGCAGCGTTATAGATGGTGTGTCTCCAGGCCTCCCGATTGGAGGTCAGAGTAGACCAGTTATGGTGATCAATATGGCCAAGGCTGAGATGTTTCAGGGAGTCCTTGTATCTTTTCTTTGGGGCTCCTCTCATGCGGCAGCCGGTGGCAAGTTCACCATAAAGCAAGATCTTAGGGAGACGGTGGTTGGTCCTTCATCCTGGAGACGTGCCCTGCCCATCGCAGCTGTGTTCTCAGTAACATGACCTCAATACTTGTGACTGCTGCTTGTTCTAGAACAGATGTATTGGTCACATAATCTGACCAGTGGATGTTTAGGATTGAACAGAGGCAGCGTTGATGGAAACATTCTAGGAGACGCAGGTGGTGGCAGTAGATGACCCATGATTCAGATCCGTATAAGAGAGTAGACAGCACTATGGCTCTGTAAACACTGATCTTTGTACTTTTCTTCAGGTGTTTATTTTGCCAAACTCTTTTATGAAGCTTTTCGAAAGCACTATATGCCTTTATGCCTTTGCTAAAAGGCGCAATACAGAATTTACAGCCTGGGAGGGGAAGGGGACATGTCATGGCTCCTGTTTCCTATCCTGCTCCAGAAGGTGCTGTACGATTGGTAGAGGTTTGATGATGAAACAAATGGACTTGGAGACTTCAGAAACATAGTGCAGCTCATTGTAACAGCTTTGCAAGTCATGATCAAAAACATCTGTGATGCCATTGTTGAGACATTTTACAGCTCAAGTAGTCCTTTTATCCTCCAACCACATCCTGACCCATGCCAGCCATCACACATCCCTTTCTTTGGAAACTGGGGCAAATCAGTTTATTTTTGCTGGTTAAGCTGCTTTGCCAATGAGTTGGAGCCTGGATACAGCTCTGGTTCAGGATGCTTGGATTCAGCTACTGGGCCTGAATTTATGGGAGCGTACATAGAAAAAAATGCAGCCAAATTACAGATAATCCAGTTCAGAATTGTATTGGTGCAAACTGAACCATCCTTAGGCTGTTGTAACTGTAGAAGTCCATGACTTATTTTTACTGTGTGTGGGTTGTTTTGTTTTGGTTTTTTTTGGTTTGTTTTTTTTCCCTTGTTTTGTTTTGGTTTTTTGTTTGTTTGTTTTTGTTTTGTTTTGTTTTTTTTCCTTCTTCTCTCTGGACCAGAGCTGGCTTGGGTCTGGTTCTGTGTGCAGGGCCAGAGGGGTTCAGGGCTGGGTTCAGGGCTGCGTTCACCTGGGCTGTACTTGACTGTACAGCCAGGCTTTGAGTATTGTCTGTAAAGTGCAGTTGTGATTTCAGGGCTTATGTCCAGATTTTTCATGGAAAAATGAGAATTGTACAATCACAATGGCTTCCCTAAAATAGTTGGGTGGGGGAAGAATAGGAGCATGCAATAGGAACGCTGGTGTAGGGAAAGGACACTGTTGGTTTCCTCAGCAATTACTGAGGTCTGGAACATGTGTTCAGTCCTACTTTTCGTTCTTAGTTATAATTTTACCGTGACAGTTAGAGTACATTCTAAAAACTTTGTCCACTGACAGTTCTTCAAAATACACATGAAGTGATTTACTTTTTATGCTTCCATCAGATCTCTTTGCAACTCTTATCTGCTCTTCCATTCACTATGAGTTCAAGACTATTTTTGGCATTACTGCTTTTCAATTCAAGGCGTCTCATTGACTCCACAATTCACGTTATTTCTCACTGGATGTATTTATCAAGTTTCAGGCCAGAGGCTCTCAGAGTTATAAGCCTCTTAAAGGGGAAAAGTGCTGACAGAGCCTTAAATTGTGGTATGGCAAATGTTACACTATAATTACCTTTATCTATCACCAAACCCCCTTTCAGAGGCCTGGCTGTGTGCCGTGGGCCTCTTGATGGAATGCTCCATTACACTGAGATTTTTCATGGGGAAAAACTCTAAAGCAAACCATGATAAAGTACTTCTTTAAGAGTAGACGTAGTGGCAGTGACAGGGTGGTGAGAAGAAGAAAGATGATGGTGACTTGCAGGAGGAAATATTCTGCGGCATTAGTGGTAGATCTGTATTAGAAAGAGGACAAAAATGATTTTTTTCCCTACTCCTGTGTGTCAGCCACATTACTACTTGTCTTCCAGATCCTTTGATGAGTCAACATTTAGCATAAGCAAATAGTCTGTGTATTTTTACTATGCATGGGAGTATTGGACAAAGATGTACAAGCTGGCAGACCCCGGGCTGGCTGCGGGGGGGGAAGCTATATAACCCTGTCACTGTCAGGGTGCTGCTGCTCTTGGGCTAATGCACCTGGCAAAAGAGGGCTCGGGAGCTTTGGCAGGAGGCTGTGCTGAGGCTGCTTTGCTGACTCCATGACTGCTCTGCAGTTCATACACTGTGTCGTGTCTTCGGCTCTGTGCTCGTTTGATCGCCCCGTCAGCTGGCCCGTGCTCTGGGAACTCCGGGCTAGGGCCATCAGCTTCATCTCCTTAGAACACAGGGAAGAGAAAGGAAGCCCTGAATTGGAAAAGATGCAGGGAAAGGTGAAATTCAGACCAAGAACAAAGGGGTAGATGCTTTTGTAATGCAGAGCTTTCAGGTACAGGAAGAAAGGCCCAGTGCCAGAGCAGGTTTGTGTTGGATCACAGATGGAATCATCTCAAGGGCAGGAATATAACAACACCCGTGCTGGGTGTCTGGGGTTTATATTAATTCTGAAGAACTACTAGTCATTTAAAACACAAACAAAAGGAACACTTAAGAACAACACTGAGAAGCTATTTGAGAGCTCTGTGTGTGTGTGTTTTATATATACACAGGCAGGCTTTTTGATTAAGTAAAATATTTGTATTTACTTGCTACTTGTCTTCACTGTCTTAAGTGACTTTTGTAGGGTTGCTGTCTGCTATTTGACTGCTAAGGTCATGGTGCATCTATTACTGTAATGTAGCCATGACTGATGTCCTCCAAGGTGTATGGGAGCATTTCCTGTGCAGGTGCTGTGTAAATGGATGGAGAAGGGAAAGAAGAATTTGTACATTGGAGAATATTAACATTTTGGGTGCAGGTGGCTACTGAGGTAAATTAGATTCCCCTAGACAGCTAAAGGGAAATGGCTTTCTGTTCTTGGGTCACAAGAGCTAGTTTAGAGTATCAGATTGATTCATTTCTATTTGAGCATCTTTAAGTTTCTGGGGGAAGGGAGGGTGCGGGTGAACAGGGGAGATTTTGCAGTCGAATTTTTTGGCAGAAAGAAAAGGAATTGAAGGAACTTGAAATACAACATGAAACAGCTGTTCTGGCTTAGGGTGCTTCCTCTGTGAGTTACAACAGGTTACCTTGAGGAGAGCTGCTGGGGGGTGTTGGTGACTGGGTTTGCCCTCAGGTGCTCTTTGCTTTCTGCCCCCAGCAGAAACAGGCAGTTTGTCTTCAGTAGGATCCCATGTGTTTAAGGAGAAGAACAAACAAAAAAGCCCCAAACTTTCAGTTTTGACGTTCTGCATGTTGAATCTGCTGCAGCTGGAGTTTGAAATGGGGATGGCATCTTGAACTGCCCTCATCCATATTGAACACAGGCACTCTGGTCTTTCTCCTGGAAGAAGGGGAAAGTTTAAGGGGTAGTATCTTGTGATTTGCATATCCTGTAGTTGGTTTGAAAGATAACCTTATCAAATTTCTGCAGCAATCAAGTAGTGGTTATGTGCTAAAACTCATAAATTATAGTTCTGTTGGTTTAACCTTCAAGCATCTGTAGCAATCTTACAAGAACTTAACTATTGCACCTCAAACAAGTTAGGTTTAGCCATCTACAGACCTAGGCTTGAAAATACATGTTGTGAACTGTTCTGGTTTTGTGAATATTAATAGATTAGAATGGTGAATTTTCTGTTTTATGTATTAATTTGTTTTTAATGAGTGTAACATTTATTTATCTCAAAATATTAGTGATTGTTCTTTGAAGGTGACTGGATTTTTTCAGGGAAGATTGGAATAAGCCAAGTCTTTAAAAAGCATTTGTGCTCTGGGAGGGGGAACCCCAGGCACTCTTTTGAATTTCTTTTTTCTTTTTTTTGCCTCCTGTTTTTTGTTTAGTTTTGGGTTCTCTGTACATAATGAATGGAAATTCTGTCAGCAATTGTTGATTTTTCACATTCGTTGGGAATGTAAGTGACAAAAGACCATCTTGTTCCCCACTTTGTAACTTTGGTTGTATCACTGACTAATTTTTACACAGAAGCTGCAGTTCACCAAAACAGTGTGTAGTGTGGAATCTTAAACTGATCTGTAGCCCAGACTGGCTTTTGTTTAATGAAGTAACTAAAACTTTTCCATAACAAAATCTAGGATTTTGCTCTTAAAGAAGCGGGAGCCGCTGTGTGCATGAGGATGTACTCGTGAGTGCGGCGCACAGCCGCTGTTGCACAGGATGGATTTTCTGGGAAAAGGTGCAGAGAGATGGCTTTACCATCATGTCATTAATGGTGAGTGCCTGGCCCTGTGCTGAGGAACAGGACTCTGGCTGCAGGGCATTTCTCCAGGGTCATCAGTTCTGGGTTGCTCAGAGGATCACGTCTACATACTGTTTTAAAAATTGTTTTCAAATACAGCATCACATAAACATTGATTTGCCCACAGTTCTTGCCTTCTGCTCTTCAGGATGAATTTGGAAATGGATTTTCCTTGACATGAGTAAATAATATCAACATGAGCACATACTATATTTTATTATACCTCTGTAGTCTTTAGAAGAAACAATAGGGGATGTGCCTTGGTTTGTTCATATGAACCTAAAATGGGAGTTTCAGTAGACCTTACCCTGCTGCTTTAGGCCTTTCTTCTGTTAATAAAATGAGATGTTATCTTTTATTTCAGGAATATCAACTGGAAAATGTTATTTAAGAAGCTGTGTCTAAAAAGACTAATTTTTCATCTGTAGATCTTGTAGAAACTTGAAAAGAATTTTTTTTTCCTTAAAGCACTTGGTTGTGTTTTAATATTGCTTTATTGTTTGTTTGAAATGCTGTATATTTCTAAACATGAATACACTATGCAAACGTAAGAAACATTTGGTATATTTTAAGTGCAGGAAACTTTTGACTGATCTTTATCTAATGTGAATTACCAAGGCAAGTGGGATCTGTTGGGTACATCTGTCGTTTTTAAAAACAGATGTACTAGAAGTTGTATCTGACGGCTTGGAATGCTCTGGAAGGTGTTGGTGTCCTTGAACACATTGCAGGTCTTTGTCCTAGAGAAGCTGGTCCGAGTGTAGGGAGGTTCAAATGACCTTTTCCTGCGTTAGGGAGTCTCTGTGCTGCAGGCTGTGGCTGAGAGTGACAGAACACCAAGGACTGAACTGCAGCTCTGACACTGAGCAATCATCAGAGAAAAAGGCCAAAGAAGTTTCTCACACTTCTTACTTGATAAAATAATGCAACTGTTCAAATATGATTCCCTTCTCTCCTCCCAGGATGCAGACTTGTATATTTCTAACTTCACTTATATGCATATGGCATATATACAGTAGGCATATATGATGCAGTAGGCATCTTATTTTTTCTTTTTATGTGGGGGAAAATGCAAGGAATCCACTGGCTTTGTATCGTTTGGCCTTACACAGTTTCTTCCACAGAGCTCTGGGAGTTGATATGGAGATTAGGACTTGCTAGGAATTAACCAAGTAACTATTTGTTGAGGGAATATAGTTGTTTTTCTTTGCACTCAAACTCCAAATCCATTTATAATAAGAATGAGGATATACTTAGCTCTGTTTACATGTGTTAGCTGGTTTACTCTCGATAGGCATTAAAAAATGATAGCATCACTGTTATCATTCTAAAAAGGCTTTAGTCTCTCAACAGGGCAAACATCAAACAAAAGGCGTATTAACAAGAGCTAAATTTTGGGAACCTTCCACAAGCATTTATATTTAAAATATTTATTTGTGGCAAGGTGGAGGCATTTGGAATGACCAAAAAAGGTAGTTTTTACTTTGAACCTCGAATAAGTTATTGTGGTTCTGTATCTCTGTTGTCCGCTTTCATTTGTTTTTACTGACTTATTTGTAGCTGACATATTAGTTTGTGGTTTGGTTTGTGTGTTTTTTTTTTTTTGGTATTTTGGGGAGACAGGAGGTGGGTGTTTTTTAAATTTAATACCTTTGACTTACTACTTTAAGAAAAACATTTGTAGAATAATCCCTGTGTTCTTTTAATCTTTGTTATCCATTTATCATGTCTATAGTGGTTTGTTATACTAATTTGTTGAGGTGCATATGTGAAATGAGCAGGAGAGGCTACCATCAGAAAAAAATTTGAAAAGTAAGGTAAAGGTAAGGGTAAAACCAGCTCTCTGGGCTGCATCTGCCATAAGGATGACTGGTAGACACAAACCTTCAGAAACAGAAAAAAGAGGAGGAGAGGAGGTAGCAGAAAGGGAAGGGAAGAAATGTTGAAATGACCTGTGTGTGTTCAGTGATCAGGCTGACTGCTTTTTGTTCTAGGAATGATGCTGGCAGCTCCGGCTTAAGAGGTTATGGACAATGCTGGGAGGATGCAGCTTGGCAATCCAGACAATCCTGCAGGAGCAGTTTGACCCACACCCTTCTCCACCTTCCCTCTTGAAGTGCGTTATGCTGGTTATCATTAGATAGAGCTGTCAAAGCAGAATTTGTACTTAATCCTAATTAAAAGTACTATTAGCAAAGAACCTCCATGTTCGTGGAGAGATTAAAGCAGAGTTTGACAATTGCTGCTATTCCTGGATGTTCTGTGTGTTGTGGGGGCTGACTTTGGCCTGTGTAGGTGACACAGCTGACACCAGCTGAAGCTGTACCTGTGCCATGTGTTTAAGAATTCAGTGTGGGGTGACTGCAGTGCTCTGCTGGCAGTGAGATCTCACACAGATTGATAGAGCTACTTGACTTTTCCATCTCTATTTGTGATCAGTAGGATGTTACTTGTGATGTTTTGATATTGGCAAATCATCAGCCACTAATTCTGCTATTTCGTACCCTTTAAAGCCAGTTGTTGTGTTAATCAAACAGCAGTGACTTGGAGCAGAATTATACTAATATGGGTTCCTTCCAGAAGCGTGAGATGGTTTAAACTGAAATGTTTATGTAGTTAGTAAAACAAAGGGCTTTTGTTTCATCCAGGTGTTGTACCTCCCTGCTTTAGAGAAGACAACTGCAATGCTATTTTTGTCCTGGGTGGGCTTTTCTGGTTGATTTAGGGGAGTTGTTTGAGTCCAATCATAAAAAACGGTAACAACTTCCCAGGAAAGACAAGGTGGAAAAGCAGCTAAAAGAACTGAATTGAAAAGTGTTTGTTCAGTAAAGCTGGAGGGAAAAAGGCAGGAGAACAGCAGCTGTGAAATGCTCTGGTCACTGAGGGCTAAATAAGTAAATTCCAGCAGGATGGGTTTTGAATGCCATGTCTGAAATTCAGCTGTTGGGACAGAGCGGGACCTGTGGGTTCCCAAGCAGATCTGGTGGGGAAGGTTGCAGGGTTTGAGCAGGGTGGTCGGCTCTGCCTCTGCAAGGGGAAAGGCAGGATTTGAGTCCCTGCAGCTCTGCTATCCTCAGCTTTATGGCAGTTTCACCACTGGGGCTCATTACAGAGAGAAGATTGCCTGCTCTGGTGGGAACGTTACTGTCCTGGGCCTTGGCATAAAATTATGGGCATCTGTGCTTTGAGGTTGCTTGGGTTTTTTTGTCACTCTGGTGTTCTGTGTGTTATTTTAGTTTGGGGTTTTGTCTCTTCCCTGTTACTTTGGGGTCTGCAGGCACGGTGCAGTGGTTGTTTCCTTATAGCTGCTGTCAAGTGCCTCAGGCAGCTCCTTGCTTCAGAGCGAGGCCCATATCCCTGTTAAACTTGAAGAGGTCTCCTGCAGTGGTTTTGCCTAAAGAAGCTGAGAATAGAGTATTTTGCTCTCTGGTGCAGCTGAGAGACCCTGTGGAGCAGACAGGATGGCAGGTGCTGGAGTCCTGGGAGGGGGGTAACTGCAGTAGCCAGTACTGGCACCAACCTGGAGAAGATGGTAACCGAGGGATCCTGGCATCTCCAGGAACTCCTCCTGCACTGCTTATTTCTAAATTTGGGTTATTTCTAAAGTTGCAGTAGTGAAATAAGAGGCAAAATATGCCCTGAAACTTGCTCTGTATGTGAATGAAACCTGGAACAGAGAAAGTACAGTTTGAAGGTTGACATAAACTAACAAACAAGAATATGAAAGGCTTTTGTGCTTAAGCAAGGTGGTTGATTGTGGGGTTTGTTTGTTTGTTTTTGTTTTGTTTGGTTGTTTTTTGGTTTGGTTTTTTTTGTTGGTTTGGCCTTTTCTTTGTTTGTTTCAAGTGTTCATTTGAAGTTGGGTGTGTTACACTAGAGCTACCAGAAAGGCCAAGGCATGAAGCACCTCATTCTTCTCAGCTTCTTTGTGTCCTTAGGCTGCATATATCTCAAACCCTGTCTGATGGGAGAGGTGTGCAGACTTAGGCAAAGAACCAATAGATGCGGCAGTCTGGATAAAAAAGTGAACTTGGAATGTATTGCTGAGTTCAATAAGGTTATGAGAACATTTTAAATAATGACTAAATGTACTCTTGCAAAATCAGTCATAGCTTTTAGCGTATTTGTTCTCAATCATCTTCAGCAGTGCAGCAAATGCTAAAAGAGTTTCATATTATAGGTGTAAGGAAAATGGAGACAATCAGGTGCCTGGAGTGGTACTTACATCCAGGAGGCTGTAAATATATTGTAGAGTTGGACTTAGACAAATAGAAGCATGGGTTGTATCAGTATGTTAATGGTTTTTATGCATATAAACTGAAACTCCTATACTTAAAAAAAACCCAGTAAAGTGGATGGACACTATCTGTACTGCTAAATGCAATTCTTAGTGTTCAGATTTTGCTGTTGATGGGGGCCTTTATTTGACTTACTACTTTAAGAAAAACATTTGTAGAATAATCCCTGTGTTCTTTTAATCTTTGTTATCCATTTATCATGTCTATAGTGGTTTGTTATACTAATTTGTTGAGGTGCATATGTGAAATGAGCAGGAGAGGCTACCATCAGAAAAAAATTTGAAAAGTAAGGTAAAGGTAAGGGTAAAACCAGCTCTCTGGGCTGCATCTGCCATAAGGATGACTGGTAGACACAAACCTTCAGAAACAGAAAAAAGAGGAGGAGAGGAGGTAGCAGAAAGGGAAGGGAAGAAATAGAGGAACAATTTAATACAACAGTTTAACACAACACTGCATTTCATCCCTTGTCAAGGAATCCCCCTAACACCAGGTTGGTAGAATGGGCACTGTCTCATAGCTGGGGCAGCAACTGCAGTTTTCCCTGCACATCACTTCCATGTGTATGTATTATTAAGGAGGACAAATCCTGGAATGGGCTTTGAACTCCTGTCAGCAAATAAGTGAGCACAGAAGTACTGTGCGTGTGAAATTCCATGCCTTGAATTAGCCTTCTATTTGGAGAGCTCTGAGGAGAGATGAAGGAAAGCAGCAGAGAACAGATGGATTACCAGAATTCAGAAAGGCAGAAATGAAAAGCAGGATCAGAGGTTTACAGGAAGCAAAAGACCTTCAAAGATCACACCATAGAAATGTTAATGATGCTGTTTGGAAGGCCCGGGGGATGCAGCTGAAAGTTTCATAACACAGACTGTAGTAGGGAAGGAGGGCAATGCTTAACAGGCCTGATTTTCCATTCCACTTGGGAGGAAGCACCTTTAATCAGGTCTCAACACTTAACGAAGCCATGGAGAATGATTTGTCTTTGGTTACAAGGTCTAAGCTCTTTTCTCCTCTCCTACAGTCCCCCCAGCGTGGAGAGCTGTGATCTACTGGGCAGCTTCTTCTGTCACGGGGGCTGTTAGGCTGCTGATGGGAGAGCAGTGTCAGCAGGGACAGCTCATTGCTCCTCTTATTCACCTACTCTAGGTTTTGCTATCCCAAGTATAGTTTTTGCATTCTTCTGCCTTTTAATTCCATGCTCTCAATGTTGTCTTCTGACATCACTTTTTTTTTCCCCTTGTGTGTGTGCATAGAAAAGCTTTGGAGTCCAACAGCTGCAAATATGTGTTGAACCCAGGGAATACCTCTTGCAGGATGTGGTTTTTCCACACTTCTTTTTTAGGTGCAGCTGTTTGATTAAAGATTATGCAAGCAATTAGAATAACAAAGGCTCCATCCTTTGTGGTACATTTAGTAAAGTTATTTATTAAATTGTTTCAAATTGAGAAGTTTCCTGGGCTCACTGGATCTTTGTTTCTGCTTTCATTCTTGGATTGGTGTTTGGAGGAGGCTTCTGAGGCGCAGAGGGCAGTTTAGTACCCAGTTAAAACTCCCCTGATTTTTCTTTTTAGTAGGCTGGGCCAAGGGAAGCTCTCCTGGCTTTATTTTTGTTTTAGTTTTTTAATAACTCTGCAATAGAGTGATAGTTAATGCTGAAAGTTGATATATTTCATATATATCTAATGTTGTTCAAGGGATTTATTTAAAAGTCAGAATAAACATTCTACTGAACTGCAAAGAGACTTACAGAAGTAGTTTTGTTTATATACAGACTCCAGCTGGAACTGCAAACATAAGCAATAGTTTAATATCTTGCAGGCCATCTGGGAATGGGATTTGTTTAAGAGGAAGGCACAGCACCATAGATCACACATTATGTATTTCTCTCCATATTGAACATCTTTGCAAATATTCTTCTAGTATCTTGTCTGTGCCTCCTGCAGAGAGAAACAGCTGCAGTCCTAAAGTGACCATTTGCTCACCATTTTCGAGGCACTTCTCTTCTTTTTGTCTATTTTTCTCTTATTTTCCTCCTGAGAAGGTGGAAGCCTAATGGAGGCTTTCAGAAAAGCTGACAGACAGCCTCTTGCAGTCCTTTCTGTCAATGGTTTTGTCCTATTTCCCCCCTCTCTAAAGCTGAAAAATACCACAGTTCAGTTGTGAAGTAT
Organism: Pipra filicauda; assembly: GCF_003945595.2. NCBI lineage: Eukaryota > Metazoa > Chordata > Aves > Passeriformes > Pipridae > Pipra > Pipra filicauda. The sequence continues at coordinate 159,488 of NW_024104806.1, read as the reverse complement.
GATAGCATTACTGGTATAGATATTGCATTTATTTCCATATAGGCATAAGAATACACGTTGTAATTCATTATGACTTTTCTTATCTATTACACAGTGTTGAGGGAATGCAGTCACTGCCTCTCAAATGCTCAATGTGGTTGGATTTTACTCAGTCTTCTTGATGTAGTGTGGTACAGTGAGCTGACACTTGCAAAACCGATTTAAAATCCTTCTTCCTAGATCTTAAAACAACTGATGAAATACTGCGAACTGGGTTAACTGTTTTTTCAGTATATATCTGCTGAGGGGCAAAAAGTTAATTTCTGTGATCTAGATCTATTTAGGAATTTGAAAAAAAAATCTGAGCTCACGACTTTAAAATAGTACAAAATGACTTGAATTGGATTGAACAAAGACATGCACTGGGGGTGAATGAGGGTGGAAGGGGAGTTCCAAAATAATACTGACAGACAGCACATAATTACTTCCCACCCTCCAGTGTAGTTTGTGCTGTATCTATGAACTTGGGTTTTTTTAGTGTTTATGGAGAAATGGTGCTCTGTACTTGAAGTAATTTATGGCACAGGGCATTGTGCAGTATTGGTGAAATGCTGTCTTGAGTAAAGTAAAATATGTGTTTTCTTAGGTTTTTTCTTCTACTATTTTATTCTTCTATTTTGAAGAGAGGCCATTTCATTCTAATTAGCTTTCAGACAGCTCTAATTTACTTAAATGAATTTTTAAATCACATTTTGGTGACTTTTTTTTCCTCCAGATAGATATTTAGTATGTACAAATAGCCTACAGTTCTTGATATATATCTTCTAACCCATGATGCTGTTTTGATTCAATTCAGTTCTTCTTAAGCTTTGTTTTCAGAAATAGCATCCCAACTCCTAGCTGAATCCACTTGTGATTTATAGCAATCCTTCGCTTTATGTTGCCAAGTACAAAAATGGAAAAGTAGCATTACTTTATATCAGGGAAAGATCTGTTTTCTCCCAATGGCCTGTTTGTGTGAATAAAGAGAGATAAGAGACAGGGACAAATGTTGTGACAAGGCAGGTGGGGATGTGCCCCCATACAGTGTGTTGTGTAACCATCCCAAGGAGCAAATTGCAATGTCCACCTTCCCTTGTGCCAAGAGAAGAGATGTTTTGAACAGGTATTGCTGATGTATTAATATGGAAAAAAGAAAGACAACTTTTTCCTTCTATATATATCTTTTTAATATAAAAGAGATAAAGGAAAATCACCGAAACTGAGTGAGACTTAATTCTATGGGAAGTTTATTTTCCCTTTAATTTTAGGAATCAACACATGGAACTAACTAATGTATGAAAGTGAACTCAGGATCGGAACCAGGTAAGGAGACATCACTGATATTGATAACTGTACAGAGTTATTGAGAGAATGCGACTGCATATGACAAACATCTGCATTTGTTTGTCACTACATCAACTAATTGCAAGGCAACCATCTCCAAAACATGTTCCTGTAGAGTGGGGTGCACTGAGGCAATTAATTTTTTTCCTGCCTCACTGAAATTCTTTTGTTGTTTGTGAATGTCTATGTCATCAGTACAGGTGACTTACTCATAAGAGCAGATTCATAAATCACTTTATCTCCTCTCCACATTACAATAGATGAGTATATTTTGGGATTCTAGTTAAATAGCTAATATAGCCAGCTATGAAGAACAAGGAACTATGTGCAAGCCATTCTTTGCAATGCAGGCTCAAAGTCTGTTGTTTGATCTCAAAGCTACAAGAACTGGTGACCCCCAAAATATCCTTCACCAACAGGATTTAGAAATGGTTATAGAAAAATGATGAAGGGCAAAAGCGAAATAGCAGGTAATTTTGGTACAGTAAAAGTAGAATTTAGGACTGTTATGGCTTTTACATAACTGTAGGATCTAATTCCTTTTCCAAAAATAATATGGTCGTTACAATTTTTATTGTTTGTCATCTTTTAAAATAATACTGTCATGTATCACTGAGTATAATTAACGCTTGATTAAAAAGCACTCCAAGCTGAAATCATGAGCAGTTTGTCGTAACTGGAATGATCAAATCTCTGGATCACTGCTGCCTTTTTTCATATTGTGTAGGGAGAATGCTTCTATTTTAAAATGATGGAACTGGGCAAAAGGAAATTTATGATCTGAACTTGCTGCAAATCATTTGTATTGATCTGTTTTGTTTCCATTCTGCTGGAGCTAATGGAAATCATTTGTCACCTGACTTGTCCCGGTAGATTTGGAAAACCACCATACCATTTATCAGGCCAGTTGAAGGTCTGAGCAAGTGTGCTTATGTCTGCAATCAGGAAGATATATTTAACTTCCGGCAGAGGAAACAGCACCAAGGGAGAGTGTTATTCTTAATCTAATTCTGGCTTGAATACACTTTCTATATATTCATGTTCGTATCTTCCTGAAAGTGAGTAATTATGAACCTGACACAGGTTCTGTCGTGTTTGTGTTTTTCTGTTGTAAGGGCAATAACAGGTTGTTGGTTCCTGTAAATCAACAACTTTCTACAAATTTAAACAGGTAGGTAACCATTAAATGCTAGCCCCATGTTAACATCTTGGTCCTGGTCTATATTAACAGCAGTGTGAGCTCCTCATCCGCTTCCTTCAGGAGGGGAAGGGATAACAGCAGTCTCTTAGTATTCCCCTCACATCCCTTTCTACTGTGTCCTCTCTCTTCTGGCACAAGGTGAGTGTGGGAGCAGGTGTCTCACCTGCCCCAGTCTCTGCTTGCATTTATTATTCATATGGATGTGATTGGGATGGGAGGAAGAGGCCTTAAGTCCACTGGAAAACTAAATTAGGTCTGCTCTGTGCATCACTGGGAGTTTTGTTTTTTTCTGGTTGGGTGCTCTTTTAGCTGTAGCAACCCCTTGTTATTCCCCCAAACTCTTCAAACTGACTCTATGATTTTCATGTAAAGAAAATGTGGACTTGGATGACCAAAGCTCTAGCCCTGGTCAGTACAAATCACTGTACAATAGTACTGACCTAGAGTTGAACAACATCCCACATGCACCCAAGACTCCGTGTGGGTGGATAAGGTTGAGAGGCCAGGCCCTAAAGGCTGGTTTGTTTGGGGTTTTTGTATCTGTCAGTGCTTCATTGTCCATGTGACTTTGAAAATGAAAGCTAGGTTTTGCTATTCTCCACCACAACAGCCTTAAATTCTACTTCTGCTGTGTTCCCCATTGCAGAGTCATGAACAGTGATGTGCCAGCAAGGAGGAACATTGTCTGGCTTTCAGAAAGATGTTGATTAAAACAGTCTGAACATACTGTGATAAAAGAGTAGTGAAACAAACTGTGAAAACTACAAAATAATTTGATTCACATTTTAAAAGACAAGTTAAACCATAGTTGACTTAATTTTAAAGCCAGGCTTAAACCATTTTGTTTTTAAATCCATCTGTTGCAATTCATTATAGGCAAAAACCTTACTTGTCTGACTCTCTGATCTGTGAGGTCACGAATTGACAGCTTTTCACTATGCATAAAATATGACTATAATTTAAGCAGCATCTTAAACAAGACTGTTCTGTAGGTGTCTAGTTGTTCCCTTTTGAAAGTAAGAAAAAGGTTTCAAATGCCTAATGTTGTTTGCAACTGCTATTCATTTGAAGTTCTAAATGTCCAAAACTTCTATTACTTTACAATAATAAAACTCTTAAAAAATATAGTGTTGTTTACTAAAATCATATAAATTCACTTATCTTGAGTCTAACGAAGGTTTGTAGAAGTGGTTTTCATTAACTACCCAAGTTCTAGATGGCCTCATCTGCTGTGCAAACATTCAGCATAGCTTGTGTCCAGTGACAAAGTTGGTGTGACAAAGTTGATGTGACAAAGTTGGTGAATGGGAGTGGGAGCTTTAATTCAGGTGTCCAAACACAGAACCTGGCTTACCAGCCAGCTCCCAGCTCTTCTTCAGGGGTCTGATCTTGCATTCTGGTCATCTTTGCTGGTTTTTTGAAAACTTCCAATTAGGCTAGCAAAGCTGAATTAGCGAAAGGTATGCTGCCAAAAATGAAGTACCTTATAAAACTCAAAAGTAGAAAAAACTTTAAAGACAGTGGTTTGTTTTCTCAGTGGAAATAAGTGTACTTCAGCAATGGGGGACTTTTTTTATTGTTTCATTTACAGTTTCATTGATTGAGAGAATTTCCTTTACAATCCAGTCCTTTCTGACCCCTGTCCATGAATACTTTCCATAATTTTTCTCCAGGATAGTTATAAGTTACAATGTAAGCTGTTAGTATTCTTTAATATGCGACAAAGACATTCCATGGATTGTTTTTAATATTTACTTAGAGCACAGTTGGTTCTTTCCGATCAGCTCTCAGCTCTGGGGAGACAGTGGTCCTAAAGAGCAGCAAAACCAAGTCATTCTTCTACACGTGCAAGATGCTCTTTTCTACCATTGGGTGCTGATCACATCCAACAACTTAAGACTTTTGTTGTTCTACTGCTGTAGTTGTAGTCAGTCCCTCTGCTGTGATTTATCAACCAGGCTGTCACAGATGGCTTTGTACTGCTTAATTAAGGATAACTTCTGTCTATGGGATTTGATGTGCCTTACTAGTATTTCAAACCCAAACGGTACAATCTTTCTGTTCTTGTGTGGGAAAGTTCTCCAAAATGTGATGTTTTAACAGGCTTGGTGTAATTCTGCATTTCCTGCCCAATCAACCCTGAATCTTACATCTCTTTTTAAATATGTGAGAATGTGTGCCTCAGCACAGGTCCCATGTAGGGATGTTTTAAGTAAACAAGTTCTACTCCTGAATGACGTCCTTTGTTTCAGCCTGGACCCAGACCCTAATTTACAATTGAGAAGCTTCCTCCAGAATCCCTTTCAGGATAAAAAATTTTTCAAATCCGGTGACTAAATTTAGGCTTAAAAATTCCATACTTGGGTATTTGAGAAGCTTGGAAGTGACAGATTGCTCTGAAGTTGGTATGAGCTACAGAGTTTTCTGTAAACTTGAAATATTCTGAGATGGAAGATACAAGGTTTAATTAGCATTGTAACATGTATAATTTTCACAGCTCACTTTGTCTCTCCACCACCAGTTCTGAAACCAAAACAGGCAGTCTAGCTCTAGCTATATTTACTTCAGTCTTTTGCATTCTCTGCTTCACTGATTTTAAACAATGTCAGTTTGCATGCAGTGAAAGGAAAACTCAGATATGGAAAGACTCATTATGGAGGGGTGAAACAGAGGGAATAACTCTTTGAGGGATTACATGGAGCAGTGAGCAGGGAGAGGAAGGCACATGGATCTCTGAACTCTTTGCAACATCAGCAGTGACTGCACAGTCACAAGAGTCAGAACCCAAGGTATCCTTGCATGGCACTGAGTGCCTCAGGGGAGTACAGGGAGCTTTCATTTGTGCTCCCCTAAGGTGAGGTGTTGCGTGGCACAGAGTGAGCGTGCGCTAGTGTCCTGTGGGATAGAGCCACCTGTCAGGATGAGAAGCCTGTTCTTTGCCTTGCACTACTGGGCCAGTGGATCTGCCCTGGGGAGCCTGTGTTCTGATGGATATGTGTTTCCTGAGGCTCCTTTTCATCTACTGTTTCTATGTGCTGTGTACGACAGTGAAAAATTTATATAGTTATAAACTCCCTTCTTGCCTTGAAGTTTTATCAAGGGCAGACATCGTACATGACTGTGTTCTGAGGCGTACAGGATGTTCACAAGGCACACTGGCCCCAGCTCCTCAATTTTCTGAGGAAGGTGGACTGTGTGTTAGTTTTTCTGATCTGCTCAGCCATGCTCTGCCTGCTCAGCTTGCCTGGGGAGGTACCTGTGTGAGCTGGAACAGCTGCACTTTAGACAAATGGAACTATGCAAATCCTCTACCTGATTAACACTGGCTAAGTAGCTACCCAGTAGGAAAGACAAAAAACAATTGGAAATGCAAATACTTGAATCCAAGAGGAAACAACTGTCAAAAAAACCCAAAGTGCACATGTACTTCAGTGGTGATAAGTTAAAATGAGAGGATTTTTTTCTTTTTTCTTTTTCTTTTAACGGGAATTCATAGAATGAGAGCTGAAATTTCATGTGTGCTGTGGCAAGTAAGGCCCTAAGATACGACTGCCTCCTATTTTTCATTTTCACAGTGGTTGTGTTGTTCTTTTCCCTGGCCTGATGCAGTGCATCATTCTAAGATGTATGGTCGGTTTGTCTGTTGCCCTCTAACACCGATTTTGAATGGAATAGCCATATTCCTTCTAATTAGGAATACAAGACAAGCTCTGTTAATGTGGTACTTGGTTCTTCATATTCATGAAACACTTGGAGTCTCTAGAGCCATGATATGTAACCCACCCACTCATCATCCTGTTCATGTATTTGTCGTGAAGTAATTTTCCTGTTGTCTTTAGGGAGGCCAGATGTGCTGGTTTAAGAGTTAACCAGCAGGGGAAATGAACTCAACTCAAAGGAGAGATTATAAGTCAGAATAACAATTTACTAAAATAATACAGTAAGTACAATCAATCAAACAAACAATTGGTCTTAACCCACAAAACCCAAATGTATAACCCAGTACCCTGGGGCATGAACAAAGTGGTGTTCCTTGGGCCCCGCTTGAGTCCAAAGTAAAGGGAGAGGGGAAGAACCTGCTGGTGGGAGAGCTGTTGCAGTCTGGTCAAAGTGGTGATTGCAGTGAGATGCTGGGGGAAGAGCTGTTGCAGTCTGGTCAAAGTGGTGATTGCAGTGAGATGCTGGGGGAAGAGCTGTGGCAGTCTTTCTCTGGATCCCACAGAGTGGTTGAAAAATGTTCTAAGACTCCAAGATTATATATCCTCCAGTTCAGGCAGAAATGCTCAGTGCTTCCTTCAGGGCGGGGAGTTCCACAAAGGGTGTGAGGACAAGAGCATCCTCCTATCTCACAGGCCTCTTAACACCTAGTTTATAGCCTGAGGAGTCAGGCTCTATGGGCAGAGGGTGCGAATAGTCTATTCACAACAGTTTCTGGGAAATGGCATGGAAGGCTATAGAATACACAGTTTTGGGTTACACCCATACCATGATGAACTGGTCTCAGTTGTCCTAACTAGGACACCAGACAATTCATGTCTGTTCTGTGTCAAGCTTTTTAACAAAGAATTTACTCAAAATTTCACTTGGTAGAAAAAGAAACTTTTTGATTGCAAAAGAAAACTGTTTGATTAAAAAGAGGAGTATTGGAGAGATGAATTATTTGAAAACTTGTGGGTCTCCCTGCATCCTACTGGGTCTGTCTGTCTAAAGGACAAATGAGTAGCACATAGTTGAGGAAGGAAGAGATTCTTGCCTTGTGAATCAGGAATGAGCTCCAGAGGCAGCAGAGGTATCCTATGGATATAGCTGCTGCTAGACATGAGATGCTTTTACTTTTGTGTTTGTAAAAACTACTGTTTATAGACAAATGTTCAGGGGCATTGTATAAAAAGTGGAGTTGAGCTTAGTGGGTATGTGAGTGTATTCTTACCTTCCCCTGCTACATTACATTTTCCCAGAACAATCTAGAAAACATTGATTAAAATATATTAATAGTTAACAATACAATGCTCACTCTCTGTCAGATTTATCTCTCTGTTAGATGTCTGAGCTGGCTTTGAGAACAGTACAACTGGTTCCTGTTCTCATACCCTCCAGGTTACTGTTTATAATTACCTTCCACTCCATTGGTATTTCATTAAACAGGAGACCTACAAGAGCTGTGATAAAAGCCTGTGGCTATGCTGTGCATTTTTGAAGAGCTTTGTTGCCTCTCTACCTTTAAAATAGCAAGAGTTTTTGGGGATGGGAACAGTCTCCCCACTTACTTTGAGGAATAATTCAAGTGATGCTGGCAAGGAGGGCTATGGGGTTTTTTAATTAAAAACAAAAAAGATTGCCCCAAAACCCCAAACAAACCAACAACACAAAGCTCCATGTGTTCCCAGTTTTCAGTAACAATTTATATTGGATTAAAAATACTGTTATTCACCATTAATTAAAAATTATAAATGTAGCTACATTTTAACTAGTCAAACATACATACAACAAAGTTTTTTATTTTTCTATCTTGATATCCAGTTACTTTTACATTAGACAATGTAGTCTAGGTCAGTAGATGTGACATTTTACATCTGTTTTCAGGAATATTTAACCACAAGTACAGATTTATAACTATTAGTGGTTATAATCACACCTAAATTGATATACTTCCCTCACTGTATTTTAGTTAAAGTATCATAATCTGTAATTTTAGGAAAATACACGGTTTCAATAAGATGAAAATAGTTGTATTTCTCTATTTTTCAGTCATAAATGGGAGTACTGCAGTGCTGTGGGCTTTTTCTTGCTAGTGCTTTAGCTGGTAGACTAAACAGATGCTTTGACAGAGTGACATTGCATGAATATTTCAGGTTTATTACCAGTTTATGTGGTCTGTATATTTTTTTTTTGTACAATGCAGTCTTTTGATCTGGTTCTTTGTGCTGTGTGCTGTAAAACAGGAGTTAAGAGCACATCAGGACATTTTCAGTATCCTGCTAGCTATGGGCTAGATTTGGTAGTATTTTATCCAAGGCACCATGGCTTTCTTTTTAATGCCTTGCTAGAGTGACACTGTTGATCTTGTAATTCCAATTGTCTCTCCTGCCACCTTCTCTAGCTCTTTGTCTCTTAGGTATCTTTTAGGTTGCTGGTAATTATACCTGCCTGATTTGAAGGAGAACAAAAGTTAAGATTTGGGGTTGGCTTTCCTCCCCATCACCCTATCCCCCTTCCCACTACAGCATTCCCTTCCCTCTTCTGTGAGTGTGCTGGAAGTCCTCTCACTGCCCAGTCTGGAACTAGATTGGACTGTAGCAGAGTGCCAAATAGTACACCAGAAAAACACAACAGTGTAGTCTTGAAGAATTCATATCATCAGGGAGAGCAACGTGAAATAAAAAGATGTGGAAATAAATCTGTCTGTTCCTGTTACACCCTTATAATTGGGTCCTTTGCATTTTAGTACCTGTCTACTGCATCTCAGGAGGTAGTGGAAGCACATGGAGCCTCCCAGAAAAAGGCAACTCTCTCCTGTGTGCTCCTTGCCACAGATCCCTGCTGCTTCCCTTGCCTGAGTGCTCATGGTGTAATGCAGCAAATCAATTTATTGAAAAACTAATCCTTTGAAGAAGAAAAGATGTAAAAGCCACTTTCAGAGCACTTTGTTCCTGGATGATATATACTCATGTGAAAGCAAAAATAGCCTGTAGGTATGTTAAGAAGTTTGAGTTTCATCATCTGATTCTTCATTTCACTAGTTTTCGCCTGTTTGCAGTGCAGGTACATATGAGACTCTGCCTCTCTGCCCTTCCCAAATTTTGGCACCTCTGTGAGCCGTGTGATTCCTAACCAGTAGAAAAAAGGAGGATAATTTTGCTTGGGCAGCCATGAGGGTTTGTTTGGTTGGTTGTTTTTTATTGGTGTTTGTTTGTTTTTTGTGTTTGTGTATATTGGTTTTAGAATTTGTTTTTCTCCATCCTAAATCATAAATGTTATCATTACTCAGTAAGTGGTTGTAGTTGTAAATGTGGCTGGGCTAAGAAAATATTCTTTAATGTAGAAGAGTTTGCTGTACGTAAAGGTCTGTCCTACTATACAAGTAAAATCTAACCCTCTGGTTACCAGTGGGCTGCAGAGTAGGACTGACACTTCTTATGGTGGTGTGAAGTGGATGATGTCTATGGAATCTGTGTCCAGGGAATGTTTATAGTGGTTGGGAGTAATGGACCTATAAGCCAGTGTTCCGTTTTAGTGTTTCACATCCTTTGTGTGGTGCCAATTGTCTTGCTGAAGACCAAGTCTGAAAAGCAGTGGTTGCTGAAGTCCAAGATGGTACTGAAAGTAAGTGCAGATTATGATTCAAAACATGGGGTTCTTTCTCAGTGTGTTTTCTTATTTTGAACTCAGTGGAGGAATGTCAAGCATCTATGAATATAAACATGGAAAAGTTCCGTAACATCTGCTACTAATTTCTGCCAGATGAAAGTGGTAATTATGATGAATATTTTTGTTGATGATGCTGATACATTGGTCTAAATAAATTCACTTGCAGACTGTGAACATCTAATTCAAAATACATAATTGTATCACCAAGATATTGACTTAGTACTCACTTAAATTTTTAATAGTTTTAATTTGCTGGAGAGTTTATAGTTTACTATTTTAGCAAAAAAAAAATTGCAATGAAATCAGGCGGTGTTAGTGTATTAAATGAAGAGAATGGTTAGAGATTACATATTTGTGCAGTCAGACCTTAGGATTGGGTTATATTGTTTGATTATTTTTGAGTGGTACAATAACCTTGTTAAAATGACCTTGTGTATTTCAAACAAACCAGACTTCACTGAAGCTTTGACCTGATATTGCCAGTGAAAATTCCTGCTATTATAGGTGCTGCTCTTCCATCTTGCTTTTTCCTGCACTGTTGTGGAGTGCTTATGACATCTAAGGAAGAGCAAGGACAGTGTCTGAGTGGCAGGAAGGCTGTTAAGTCATTGAATGCTCAGTGTTGGGTTTTGTCAGGTAAAATACTTCTCTGGAAAGACCGGGAGTGTGGACCCAGAATATGTTTATTATCTAGATTTTTGAGAATCCACCACAGTTACTGTTTCATAAGGATGCTTAGGATAAAGGACTATGTATAGCAAAAGTGCAGTTCACCTTAGTGTCATGGACAGATGCTTATTTTGTTCTCATTTCTTTAGGTATGGCTGATTTTTCATGAGGTGCTTCTGCATTCTCCTGTTTGGGCTTCTTGTGGTCCCAGTGAGAACTGGATTTGAGAAGTTGATAGTGAGATGGAAAGACTTGGCTGGACCTTGGTATGGTGCTGTATTCATGGAGGGTTTGTCTGCGTTCTCTCCTGCCAGGGTACCTAACTGTGGGATATGATAGCCGTGCAGAAACTGGCTTGCAATAATCAGCTTATTCATCAGCGTGAGGCAACTCCATCCGTAACTAGAATGCGTTCACACTCTTAGAATGGCTTGGGTTTGGAGGGATCCTAAAGTTCATCTAGTTCCACCCCCTAGCAAGGCAAGGACACCTTCCACTAGACCAGGTGGCTCAAAGCCCCATCCAGCCTGGCTCAAAGCCCCATCCAGCCTGGCCTTGAACAATTCCATGTGTTGGGCATCCACAACTTCTCTGGGCAACTTGTTCCAGTGCCCCTCACCATTTGGCCCAAGTTTGGCCCAAATCAAGTCTGCATGCTTTGGTAGTGAGAGTTTGTGAGACGATACCATAGTTCACTTTCAACTGCCAGACTACTAATAGGTCAAAATGATCACAGGCTTTAAGGGAGTCAATTTTCCAAATCCTCCTGGGACCAGCTACAGACACTCAGATGGTAGTCAGAAGGAGAACAGAAATCTGTTTATATAGAGGTGCTCTTCAGTTTCTCTGCGAACTTGGGCCAATTGGAAAGACAAGTTCCTGAACAAGAGTTGAAGATAACCTGATAATGATTTACCTGTTAGGATAAGCAGAGGTCTCATTCTCCCTGGATACCATGATTTCCAAATTGTTTGAATACACTAATCCATTGTTATTTCAACAGCTTGATCTGCCACTGTTACAGCTTATTGTGCCGTGATGATGCCCTCAGCCGCTCCTCACACGGCTTCCCCTCAAGGCCTTTCACCCTCTTCATTGCCCTCCTTTGGACACTCTTTAATAGTTTAATATCTTTCTTGTGGTGCCCAAAACTGCCCCAGTATTCCAGGTGAGGCCTCCCCAGGTCAGAGCAGAGCAGGACAATCCCCTCCCTGGCCCAGCCGGCGATGCTTTGCCCGATGCCCCCCAGGACAGGGTTGGCCCTCCCGGCTGCCAGGGCACTGCTGACTCATGGACAACTGGCCATCAACCAGGACCCCCAGGGCCCTTTCCTGGCACTGCTTTCCAGCCTCTCATTCCCCAGTCTGTCCATACACCCCGGGTTGGCCCATCCCAGGTGCAGAATCTGGCACTTCCCTTGTTGAGCTTCCTCTGGTTGGTGATTGCCCAGTTCTGGGATCTGTCCAGGTCTCTCTGCGGAGCCTCCCTGCCCTCGAGGGAGTCAACAGCTCCTCCCAGTTTTGTGTTGTCTGCAGACTTGCTCAGTGTCCCTTCCAGTCCGGCATCCAAGTCACCAATGAAGATATTGGAGAGCACAGGGCCCAACATGGAGCCTTGTGGAACCCCAGGTCACCAGTCTGGTGTCCTCCCAGTGACTGTCACCCTCTGTGTTCAACCTGTGAGCCAATTGCTCACCCACCACAGCTCTGGGCTGGACAGTTTGTCCAGAAGTATCCTGGGAGAGACAGTATAAAAAGGTTGGCTGAAATCCAAAAAGATTACATCAACTGGCTTCCCTTGATCAACCAAGTGGGTTACCTTGTCATAAAAGGAAATCAGGTTGGATAAGCAGGGCTTTCCTGTCACGATGCTGTGCTGGCTGTGAGACTGAGTTGGTCAGGAACAACTGGAATGAAGAGAAGCATTAAGTGAGGTTTTTGTGCAGAGAGTACACTGTCACAAGGCTGTGTGTAAATACCATCAGATAAGGGGCAGTGAGTGTGTGCACTTGGTTTTAGTTTTAAAAAATTGACAAAACTGGTGTGCAAATCCAGTAGTAGTGGATCTTTAGCCTGGGTGTCAAAGGCAATTTAGGTATCACAGGATGTTCACTTTTGTTTTAGTAGCATGTGAAAGAGATAATTTTAAGAAATATCTTGTAACTGACAGAGCAATTTGAGTTTTGCAGCCTTTGTGCTCATTAGTCCTGGAATACCATTCCAGAACCATAAATGTAAATTGGCTTCTGTTTTGATAACATATCTGGGGATCCTGCTATAAATTACCTGGGACATTATCTTGTGATATTTATATTGCAGTGGTGTATCTGAACATGTGAATATTTGGTGGCAGAAGTATGAATTTTCACAGAAACCTGATTAGTCTTGAATATTTTATATAACAGAATATATTAAATAACACAGTAATATTGCCTCTTTCTACAAGTAATTGCAATATTAATAACAGGTACTTCCACATAGTCAGTGTTAATAAAAATGTACATTTTCAGAAGAAAATGAATTGTATCAGCAGAACAAGTGTGTGACATGCAGAAATATTTCACAATCCGGTGACCACTAGTATTATAATTTTCATGAAGCAGGTTGTATACAGCAAAGCTAGGAGGGCAGTTTGTTTTACTTGGAGAATTATTCAGATGCTGTGCTGAGAGAAGGTAGGCAAGAAAGGAGAAAGGCAAACAGGCCAGGACCTTGGTGTAATACTTTGTGTAACGGTTCCCTCATTACATTTTTCAAATGGATCTTAAGCTGGACTCAGTATAAAAGCCCCGTTATGGAACCTTCTGTATGTAGAACCCATCTGGTCTAAACCAAAGGCTTGCCTTTTTTTTTCTTTTTTCTTTTTAATACCCGAAAAATTGGAAGTTTGAGAGGGGTTTTTTGTATTTATTTTGACAGAGTTTTGGATAAAATGTTGATGCATTTTTGCTTGTTTGAAATGTCATGCATTTTGTTTCCAATTTTCCCTTGTTATCTAGCGGCAGTTCCTTGGATGACCTCATATCTTGATTAAAATGTATAAAATGTTGTTTAGAACCAGGACTAGAAGTGTTTTGTATTTCATCCAGTCTTGTTTGCAAATGTAAACAGGAACATTGCAGCTTGCTTTTTTTCTCCTATTTTATTGTTGTTGAGGCAACTCTTATTTTGAAATTCAAGTAAAATACCTTTATGAAAATACCTCTGAGTTCCTAGCTATAACTACTTTCAAGAGCAGCTCAGCCAGTTTTGGTCTGGGATGGGAGAAGCATAAAACCAAAATGATTTAACAGAAATTCACTGAAGTGCTTAGATCTGAGTGGCATCTAAACCTTTACATGTTGTAGCCTTTTCACATATTTGTGAATGCTGCCAAGACATTTCAAAGTAGGATGGCATTTAAAATTAATTGTTGCTGTTGAGACATCTCGGTTGCCCAGACATTTTGAGTGTTAAAATCTTACTGCTTAGCAGCATTCTCAGCTACTCTGTAACTACCATGGAGATCATGCTTTCTTGTACTCTAGTTCTTCAGTGAAAATACTGAGTTTCTTCTAACGAGATCCAAGTGAAACCCAAACCTTGTAGCTTCTCAGAGTGAACTGTAGCTGGAAGTCTGAAGTTTAAGGGTCAAAAGAATGCTAAACCACAGATGATCACATTTCTGTGACTCAGGTGTTTTGAAATGATTTATTGTATAATGAATTACCTGCCACAGAGCACAGGTGGTTCATAATGGTCATTGTCGTAAGCAAAGCCATTAGACAATATACGTAATCAAAGAAGGAAGAAATAAGATCATCACACAAATCAAGAAAGCTGAGATGACTTCACTGAGGAAAGTCAAATTAGGAAATTTCAGTACAGTAGGTGAAGGATATCTGGAATTTTTTGAAGCTGCTTCCGTAAAAGCCAAATGTTGGGTCAGTGCATTTGTAAGGTTTCTCTTCTGAACTATTCGGATTTTGTAGGCTGGGCTATAATCTAACATTTCGAATGATCTTAGCTTTGCTCTTCTGAACTGTAGCAGCTTGTGACAGAATGGTATCTCCCTGGTGTAGAGAGGCTGATGTTGTTGTACTGAGTTCTTTGCACGTCATTAAGTATCATTTACTACATTTACCTGTAGCTGTTGTGTGAAGTCTTTTAGTCTTCCCTCCTTCATGCCTCACCCTGTCACCCAGTTTGCTCTATGTGGAGGTTCTTTGTGCAGCCCTGGCAGGTGTGGAAGCCCAGCTCCTTGGGAGCTGTGCCTTGCCTTGCCCGGAGCTGGGTCTTGCTGCTGGTTGTAGTACCTGGAGTACCCCTGGACTTTGAACCCTTGCATTAGATACCACTTTGAAGCACTGCTGAGTTGTGCAGTTGGGTACTATGGTCCTTGTTTTACACATGGCAGTCTGGGCATCATGGTATTAAGGGATATATCAAGGTATTAAAGTACAGATCTCCTCACTAAGATCAGAACAGAAAAGGGGATTGTTTTATGGCTCTCTTAAGTATTATCACAGTGTTTAAATAATTGGATTACAATATCCCTAAACAAATCTTGTGAACTTTTCATAAGTCTGTATCTGGTATTTCTGACACTGTAGCCTCGATGGGGGTGAAAACTGAAAATTATCAGGCAGAATTTAAGATATCTGAACCTACTACTTCCTGGCTTTCCTGTGGAGGTATGAGGAATAAAGGAGACATTATCATCTAGCTATAACTCTAAGCCAAAAGCACATGAACTTTCTGAAGCTCAGTGTGCATTCACATTTGCATTCAACACTTTGCTTTCATTTGCCTTATTTTGCACAGTGGGAAGTTGACGATGGTTTGTTTCTCACTCATGTGATCTCTGCCAGCCCACAGAATAGTGTCAGAGATGTGCTACAGAAACCAAAATGCTCTCTGCCACTGTGGAGCCATCCCTGCTGCCGTGCAAGACCTCTGAAGGTACCTGTAAATCTACTTCCCTCAGCCTTCCTTTGGAGACTTGCAGAGGGAATGATATTGCTGGATCTCAAGTGACAAATGAGTCTGGTCAGGCTGTGTCCTGCCAGCAGCCCAGACAAGCCAGTGCAATTTAGACTTCCATTGCCCATGCACTTCATATTTCTTGCAAAGTATTTGCAGGTGATTTGATGCCTCTTCTAGCTCTTGTCTGCAGGTCCTTTGCTGTCACTAACCCTAAGTTTGTTGAAATGGCATAACAGTGAAAATAGTTAAGGCTTTATAAGAGCAAAAAGGCTCCCTGTATTTCAGTATGGCATGAAGGAAAGTCTTTCGTGTGTTGTAAAGCATTTCAGAATTGGGAATAAAACAAAAGCGGTTTTAACAGGAGGAACATTGAAGAATTCTGTAGGATAGGTTTCTGACAGAAGAACATGCAAATTTTGTGTTATTTTGACAGTGAGGACTGAAGGCTATGCAATAGGGAGCCATTTTTCATCAGTATGAGTAAGCATAATTTAAAATTGTATTGATAAATGTCATAGTTTCGACCTTAAAGACTGCCTGTCAAAATGTATAGCAAAGTTAATTATAAGGAAATCACTGTACTACAAATTGCAGTTTCTGTTATTAAATTCCTCAATAATTTTGGATTGCATCCAGGTAAATGACAACCAGCATTTATTATAACAAATATTTTGCAAAGAAAAAAAATGCATCAAAGATTGACTCTGAGGACTTTCAAGTGGATATAAGATAAAATGCTGCAGCATAGAACAACACATAGTCAGTGACAGTGTGTATATATCATGCTATAAGTTTATCATCCCTTTGTCTAAAGTTCTTTCTCTCGTATTACTCTTTCAATCATTTGTAAGAATTGTTTTTTCATTGTTATGATAGTAAGAGTGAGCCTCTTTGCATTTATACCATCTTCTGAGTTATAAACACACAGGGTAGCATAGCAATAGTCAGTGTAAAACTGAGCTTTAAACAGTGTCTGTGAGTTTATTTGTAATCTCTGGAATGAATTTATTGATGTATCTATAATAGTAGTTCTTCTGCAGTAAACTTCATAAAATATTGAGAGGGGGAAAAAGAGTCTTGTCTTGTTCACTGAGTTAGAGTAAATACCTGACTTTTGGTAAAACTGAGTGGCTCTTTGGACTTTCAAGCACTGTGAAGTGGGGTAGTATTAAATTGCTCCTGGTAGTAAATTTAATGATCCTTCTCAGTGAGCAGACTGGAAGTTTTGAAAATTATAATCCAGTTTCCATCTCAAAACTGACAAGCAGTTTACAGTGTAAGTTTTGTTGAAGACAATAGGGGCATGGTTATTAAATGCTTATTGCTTTTTTGAAACAGAAACCTTGGTTCTGGAATTGCTACTTGTAATTTTTTTTCCTCTCACAGCCTTAAAAGGCTTTTTTCTTAGTTCAGAAACCTAATATTTAATGCCTTTAATTTTAAAGGTCTTTGTAGATTATGTTCTTTAATATACTGACTTAGAAAAATAACTTCATAACAATATTCTGAGGCAGTTTAAAAGCACAGGTCCATAGTGGCACTTGTAGAATGGCATAGGACACCAGTAGGATGTTTGCAGCCATGTTTTTAGTCCTTGTGATAGTGGAATATTGATTATATCCAACTACAAAGCAGAAAGAAGGGGTCAAGGTATTGTGAAGTACTTTGTTTACAGTGCTTTCATGGAATGCTCCCGTTACTCAAGAGCTCTGTCCTGCCTTTCCTGTGCATGTAATTTCCTTTAGGTGTTATGTGAGCCGCTTTCACACCGTGCCAGCCTGTTCAGGGAACGCTCCATCGTTGCTGCTGTGCTGTGCTGGGAGGAAAAACAATCCCAGCTGACATTGGGTCTGTTTATTCTTGTTTGCTCGGAGCTGAGTGGTGTGTGACTGGACAGGCTGATGGAACTGGGGCCAGAGGTCCGGGCGGTTCGGTGTGTTCTGTGGGGACTCCACCTGCACAGGGAAATCAGCAGCCATGAAACGGAGAATTATGGAAAACCTTTTCAAAGGAGAGCTTTCATCCTGACTCCTGTTAAACTGATGTTGCTTGCAACCTAGAATGTTAGAAATTTAAATCATCTACCGGCAGAAAAGATCTGAAGTTGTTTCCTTAGTAACTTTAGGATGTTTTCCTCTTCCCTGTGAAAGATCTGTTTTGTGAAACCTTGCAAAAGTGTGATAGCTTTAATAACCCAACTGAATTTTTGGCTGAACATATGAGTACTTTAAGGTGATGTGCTGTTGTCTAGACTGAAAGAATAATAAAGGGAAGTAAGGATTGTTAAATATATCATATTCATGGCAGGAGTGATGTCTAATGCTTCCCAATTTGTCCTAGTGAATTTTAAAACAAAAAGAATATGTACTAAAATATTTGAGATAAAAAATAGTAGTGTTAAACACTGAATTTGAGAAGGCATTTAAATTAAATTTATGAAGCATAAAAAGTGTTCGTTGACACCTGCCAATGAGATAAAAACTATTGGGAGAACACATAAAACTGGTAACAGTAATTACTTACTTTAAAGAGGTTCTTGGAGAACTGAATTCTCAGCCAGATGTAGGATATGCAAAGCTTTGGGTGCCAACATCTATGTGTGAGGCATCCACTGATTTCTGAAGCCTTTAGCATTCCTAACAAATTTGCCTTGCCATTTCATCTTTCCCACAAACCCCTCATTCAATTGGCTGACTCATGGGAAAGGACAATGTTGTCAAGATAAAAAGATGGCATGCACATAGTCATTGAGTAGAACTACCTGGTGCTTTCTGGAGGCCCTACTGGTGCCATTCTTTTTTCTCTGCTGCCTGGGCTCCAAACCAGATCTGATTAGTGCTGCCAAATGCTTTCTGCTGCTGCTCAGCAAATCTGTAAAAGGTAGCACAAACACAAGCCATTTTGTTAGTATATGCTGGATGCTTGCTTTCCCCAGAGATTATGTAGTGCATTTTGGGAAGGGTTTTTTTAGAGCTAAAAAGAGTGCCATGAGCTAAGAAAACCTTTGGGATTTGTGCTGCTGGAGTTGGTGTATCACCCTTCCCTGTGCCCCCATGCTTGAAAACAAAAACATAGAGATAAGGAAAACAACTTCATTTAGTTTAATGTTTTCAGGTAACACACACACGTATTATTCCCACAGATAGGATATATAATGGGATAACTGAGGCTCCTTAGTGAAACTGGAAAGATACTACTCCAATGTTAAGTGTTAGAGTTTTGAAATAAATAGTACAAGTAGGAGGCATTCTTGAGGATGGAGTTGGATGGGGGGATACTAGGAGCATAGAAATTATGAAGGACTAAACCTTTGTTCCTAGAAAATGGGTCAGAGTGAAACTACAGCAGTGAATAAGTGAATATACACAGGTGTTTATTCTTCCAGGAAGATTTTTGCCTCATTCCTAATCTTTGACTTATAAAAAGCTCTTTGAGACTTTCTTCACACTGGTGAAAAATTGCATTGACCCCAAAATAGTTATTCATTTGTTTAGATTTATTCATGTGGTTGAATCATTGCAGCCAAGGGATCTTAACTAGTTTGGGTTGCACTGAAATTTATAATGAACTTCGAAAGAATTATAGTGACTATTGATTTTTAGCCATTACATTTAGAGAAAACGGTAACTGTGGGAGTCACTATGCCTGCAAATTGGCAGGCAGAAATGTTTGCTCAAACAAGAAAAAGGGAAATAAAAGGGATTGTGATGACCTGTAGCTTCCTAAGGTAAAACATAAAGGAGTCCCAGGAGATGTAATTACTAAGCCAGCTCTCATTTTTGTCTTGTGATCTTCCTGATTTTCACTACTGTTCCATTAAGTGTGATCAGAAGGATAAGAAGTACAATGGAGCTCCCTGTCAACAGGGGACTTTCAGGCAGAAGTTATTCAGATCATGCTTAAAATCAGATCCCATAATAATAGTAATGTCAATGTAATAAGCTGTGCCTTATGTTATATACTTGGTTTATTACACTTGCTCTTATTATGTTGAGCTTTCATGTGCTTCTAAAGGTGCAGTATAACAAAGTCATATTTAACCATAAGTCTCAGATATCATTTGCCAGGCAAGGGTGAATTGCTGCTCTGTGGTTCAATTCCCTTCTTTTTCGTAGACCAAACAAATACTCTTGCTTGGCTTATGAAAATCTCATATTTAATTCTATATGGCAAGAATGTGGGGAGAATTTCTGTTCGCAGTGACATTTATAATTGCCAGTAATGGAGCATAGACATACTGCCATAGGTATATTGGCGTTGCTGGCATGGGATTTAACCATTTAAAATAAGTAGGACAAGAAACTTCACTGAAAAATTTGCTGTTATATTTTTAAGATGTTATTACTGGTAACATATATGCCTTAGATGGAAAAATCCTAAGTGTGAAAAATCTGTTTTCAAAGATTCTGCAGTTTGTTTCATGATTGAAATTTCTTATATAAGAAATACAACACTTTGTGGAAAATAAAACAAAACAACCAACAGAAAAAAACACCACCCAAAGAGATAGAGATAATATATCAGGTTTGTTACAGCCAGCTTCTCCATGTTGATTAAAGAAAAGGTATCGTGAACGGAGTAAAAGCTGCATTTTGATTCCATCTAGTAGCCCTTTCTCCATTCTTGGAAAGCTGGCCAGGTAACCTAGGCAAGCGAGCCGTCTATTCTTTTGAATGTTCTTGTATCTTGGCCCTGCTGTGTGCAAGGAATGAGGCAAAAATCTCAAGTAGAGCATTTGAGTCAGTTTAATGCTGAATGTCCAAATTGCATTGTCGTGATCAAAATTTTGTCAAAAAGGAGACACACCTCCTATATAAAGCGAAGAATTTTTTGCTAGTGTAAAACAAACTTTCACAGTCTAATTGAAGAATCATTATTAGTCCACATCCATTTGCTACTGGATAAACAAAAGAAAACAATGCTACGTACAGAACTATATCCCAGTAATAAATAATACAGGTAAAATTGTTATGCACACGCAGTACTAACTGGTTTCAATCCCTTTTCCAGCTGTTATGCTCACCATTCCTTGATCCTCTAAATACTAAAATAAAGAGCTTCAGTCAGGTATTTGGGGGTAGGGGAGATGCACCCCTTTGCCTTGGAGTATATTAAGTTGATGGTTTCTCTTTCCTCCTCCTCCTCCTCCTGCTTTTTTTGTCCCTTTTTTAATTTATGTGGTAGGCAAACTATATATGGGGTAAAAATAAGAGTTTTTAAAGCCAAACCCCTTCGTCTGTCACAACTTTTCTGCCTGCTGGGTTTGTTATTTCTTGTGCAAACAAATATGCTTTCCTTTGTCCATGGGAAATGGGAGACAGTGTCATGCTGGGGTCTTTTTCAATCATGTTCTTTCTTGGAACAGATTCCCTTTTGGGGTTAGGGGCAAACTTCAGTGATAAGTAGATCAGAAGTCCTCAGGAGCACAGAAATTTGTGCACTATTGATGCCTAATCAAGAAAATTTGGGAAGAAAGCTTAAGCTTGGATTGTGTTTAATTTTTCCAGTGACAATTCCTTCTCTTGTGGAACACTTCCTTTTCTTGTTTGAAAGAGTGTCAGCAGTGTTAAGAGCTTTGGGTGCCACCTCTTCTCGCTGTCAGGAGAGTCTCTGTGGGATTGTTTTTTTTTTGATAGTTTTTTTTTTTATTTTTGTTTTTGTTTTTTTCTTATTTTCTTCTGTCTCTTTGTTGTTTTTTTTTTTTTTTTGTTTTTTTTTTTTTCTTTTGTTTTTTTTTGTTGATTTTTTGTTTTTGTTGTTTGTTTGATTTTGTTGTTTGTTTTTCTCTTTGTTTTTTATAGACTGTTTTCTTTTTTGTTTTTTTTGTATATGTTGATTTTTCTTTTTTTTTTTGTGTTTTTTTTTTATTCCTTTTGTTATGGTATTTTTTGTTTTTTATTTTTTGTTTTTTCTTGTGTTTGTTGTGTTTTTTTTTGTTTTTTTTTTGTTTGTTTTTTTTGTTTTGTTCTTTTTTGTTGTTGCTTTTTTTTTTTTTTTTTTTTTTTTTTTTTTTTTTTTTTTTTTTTCTTTTTTGTTTTTTTTTCTTTTTTTTTTTTTTTTTTTTTTTTTTTTTTTTTTTTTTTTTTTTTTTTTTTTTTTTTTTTTTTTTTTTTTTTTTTTTTTTTTTTTTTTTTTTTTGTTGTTTTTGTTTTTTTTTTTTTAATGTTGAAGCTGTGTCTGGGCTTGGGTGCTGGGCTGGCTTTCTGCTCCTGCTGTTAGAATGGGAATCTTATGAATCTCTAAGAGAAAAAAGTCTGTTAGGGAAGACAAGAGGGGCTGTGTTTATTAAAACAGCATCCAGCAAAGGGAAAACCTGAAGAAGAGAACTGATGTGAAGCAGCAAACCCCTTTCCTTTGGTGTATTGTACTGTGTGGTGTTTAGGGGCAGTATTTGGGCTGACCCAAAATGGAGCTGCCTTTCCTGTGAAGAAAGGGGCTGTAAAGTGAGGATTTTCCTGGGGGTGTGTGTGTGTATGTGCAGTTCTGAACCAAGGGTGCCTCAAAAATGGAGCATGTGCTTCCTGGGGCAGGTGACTGATGTGCCCAGAGGGTGGAGAGGACAAAGCTTCTGGAAGTGCGGCGGGCAGGGGCTCACCTGTGTGAGGGGGGATGTCATCTGCACGGGCAGGGGCTCACCTGCATGAGGGGGGATGTCACGTGCACAGGGAGGGGCTCACCTGCATGAGGGGGGATGTCACGTGCACGGGGAGGGGCTCACCTGCATGAGGGGGGATGTCACGTGCACGGGGAGGGGCTCACCTGCATGAGGGGGGATGTCATCTGCATGGGGAGGGGCTCACCTGTGTGAGGGGGGATGTCACCTGCACGGGGAGGGGCTCACCTGTGTGAGGGAGTCCCCAGAGGGACACCTGGGGCAGGCTGCTCCTTGGTAAGGAGGGCTGGGGCTGCCTCAGGGCCACCCCCTCTCTATCCTCAGGGAGTGATTTATTTCTGGTGTTGCGTTATTTGTGGGTTTGGGCAGTTTCAGTCAAAATCTGTTTGCCTCAAGTGCTGAGGTGGCCAGTACCAAAATGGAGGGCAGGGTCCTGTTGGGACAGGGACAGCTCTGTGGAAAAGCACCGTGGTATGGCCAAAACATGGAGAGGGGAGAGGAAGGGTGAGCAGGCTGTGCCAGGGCAGTGAGGAGAGCAGGGATTTTGACAGGAATGCATGGGAGCAGGAAGGGTCACAGCAGGAAAAGAGGTGGGTCTGGGCAGGGAGGAGGTGGTGGGAGCAGTGTTGCATGGGATGGAATGTGGGAATGAGAGCCTGAGGACAAGTCCCCTTCATGAGCTCATGGTGGACTCAAATTGGACTCTCTTATCAGAAAAACTGAT
Organism: Pipra filicauda; assembly: GCF_003945595.2. Classification (NCBI taxonomy): domain Eukaryota; kingdom Metazoa; phylum Chordata; class Aves; order Passeriformes; family Pipridae; genus Pipra; species Pipra filicauda. Next base: position 136,584 of record NW_024104806.1, on the reverse strand, counting down.
TAAAATTCAAATTCATGCCTTTTTTTGCCAAACAAGGTGGATATTCCATGGGAAATATGTGGGATGGGTACTTAACAGGTGACCACACATCATGGGATAAGGATTTCTTCTGAAGCCGAACATAGTCTAACTCTTCTCAGTACCCATACTACAAACACTTCTTCCCTAAGAATACACATTAACATGTGCTAGAAGCTGTCTATGAATCCAGTAATGTAAAACATGAAGATGCATTGCAGACTAACTGTGCGTAGAATTAACAAAAAAAAGGAAAAAAAGAAGCAGATGAACTTGGCTAAGCTGGAGCTAAAATCTTGCAGTACTCCATGGTTATACAGATCACTGATGGAACATTTTACCACTGTTGTTGTATCAGGATCACTGCTGGCTAATAATCCTGTCGTGAGGTATTTTTTTAGCTGCGTTTTTACTGATTTAAATAACTTGCAGTTAATCAGATTAATTTTCTTCTTGCTTTTAACTGCAAGTTGTCTTCTTTCAGATCGAATGTATTTTTACATATCTAAAATATGTAATAGCACAATAAACCAGCCCTAATCTGTGTATAAATTAGTTGATGAAGAAAAACTGTATACAGAATATCTAATTAAGCATAACAGCATTCATATTTTTAACTCTATGCTTAAATTACAGAAGTAGCTGCCAACTATTCCACTATAAAATCAGATGATGTAGCAATATTTTCGTGAAAAAAATAAAATTTTTGCTTCACCAGAAATCATCAACTCTATCTTTGCACTTAATTAAACTCTAGCAAATGTAAATCAACAATGAGGACTGTAATACAGATAGGGGAACTGTATCAGGGAGGGGCTCCTGTATCAGGGAAAGTCCAAGATATACAGACACGAAAAAAAGACACCGTTGATAGCTCAACAAAAAAAAAAAACACAACCAATATTTATTACAAAAGGTGGCCAAGAAAATGAACAAACCCAAAAGGGAGGAATGAGGAGAGGAATAAGCCCCCAGCGCGATCTCCCCAGTTACCCAGCTGTTGCCTATAAAGTTGTCTTACCGACCTAGCATACCTATAATTACCCAGAGCAGAAGCGGCATCCTCGGAGAGTCAGTAAGTTAACAAGCTGGCAAGCGTCCCCGCCAAAAGGCAACGTTGTCCTTGAAGTAAGCTAGCTCACTCCAAGCAAGCACTATCTGCTTTTTAAACAATTAATTGAGACCACAACCTCCCAGGTGTGGCCAGCACCACCCAGCCAAAGGCCCTCAGTCCATGCATATGCTCATGTCTTGCCTTTATAGGTGCACGGTGTTTTGAAGGTACTTTATTTTGTGATATCAGAAGTGATAGCTGGGTGTCATAAACCATTGTCTCAATTGGAAGAGGTTAAAGTGGTTGCACCCTTCATTAGAAGTGTACAAGAAATACAGCAGGGTGCCAATCAGGTTTGGAGATGTAAGAAGGTTCTAAGAGAAAAATTCCAATTTTCTCTCTACTGAACAGGCGTTCATCACCACTAGAAAAAATGCCAGCTTTGTTTAGAGTGTTATATATGTATTTATTCAAAAAATAGTTTCCTCAACACCATTAAGTGTAGTTTTGATATGGTGATCTTTACGATCTAAAAGTCCTGGAACTGATAAATGGAGCAGGATTGACTCCAGCCAACAGATGCAGTGAATCACTCAGGCAGGTCTCATTGTTAGGGGTGGAAATCAGCATCAAAAAGCATTAAAAGATTGAGGTGAATTAATTGTGCATTATGGTATTGAAGGGATTGTATGTCATGGCTAGGACGCTGAACAGTTGCTCCAATTTTTTGTCAACTTCCACAGCTTTCTGTGCATTTGACTTTCTGAAACATGACTGAAAATAGGAGTGTGCCCAGACCCAGGCAGGAGGGCTGAGGAGTGGACTGCAGTGCTGCTGCTCTAGTCACTAGTCTGCTCACTGCTGACTAGCAAAGAGCAACTGTTCAAAGATGGGCCCTGGTAAGTAATTCTGTCTGCTCCTTCCTCTCTGCAGGGTAACACCACACACAGCTTCCTGTAGCTTTGGATCTGCTTCAATGATTAATTAGTGCGTTTGTATTTGAATGTTTTTCTTCATGGGAGGTGTTGGTGCACTGGAACCAGCCCTAAAAGCATGTAACAGCTCCTAGGCTAATTTAAAGTTCAAAATTTGAAACTAGGTAGGCAATTGTGGGTTGTTAGAGTACATATGGGAAATAATGACTGAGTCTCAACGAAAAAATTGTTTGAAAATTGAACAATTAGAATCTAATACTGTCTCCTTGGATTGCTAAGGTTGTCTTCTGTCATATACACAGTACTGACGTGCTGGGTAGCACAAGTTTACAGCAGACAAGAAAGGCAGGAGTCTGCTCAGTGGAGTGGAAGCAAAAACATCCTGTCAACTTACTTTAAAACAATTACTGGAGCTTTTCTGTATTTTTCTACAACTTTTTTCTTCCAGTAACTGGGGATTTTACACTGAACAGTTGTGTGCAATTACACCATGGTACTATCCAATTAACCACCCAAGGCAGCACAGCTCAAAGAGATTGCTAAATGATGTGTCCCACCAGTGATCTGCACTTGTTAACCAAGGGGCTGGAGCAATGTTCTTCTGGAGTGGTGAAGCCATTTCATGGAGCCTGCATGCTGTTTTAAGAAGTACAGTTTTTCTTGGTGTCCATATGTGTATTCTAATGGTGTATTTGTGCCTGGTTACTTCAGACTAGAAAGTTTTTCCATGGTGTGTCTTTGTTCCTTCTTCCTGCCTGTTGCATGTACACGTTTTGATGTGGAGGGGGCGATTTCAGTTCCTTTCTCCTGCTCATCTGACATGGAGGACTCTGCTTCTGAAATTCTTTCCCAGTAGAATAGCAAACATTTTACTCCCCACTCCTTTCCTGATTCATTTTGCCAGCACAAGGTCAATTTTTTTTCCCCTTGGGAAAATAGTGAATCAATAACACAATGAAATTGTGTTGTATACAAACTCACCAGTTTCAAATCTTCAAAATCCTCTTCTGAGTGTTCTGCCACCCTCTTGGTGGAACTCCAAGCTAATTCTCTCATTTTCTTGGATCTGCAACATTAAGTAATAAGCAACCTCCCTTATCCCCCCCCCCCAAACCCCAACCAACTAAAAAAACCAATTAAATGAACAAAGACCACCCCCCAAGCCCCCTCCCCCTCAAAAATCGCCAAACCAACCCAAACACCTAAACTACATTCAAGTCAGAATTGAATATGATTGTCTTTAACATGAATACTCTATCTTTATTGACACAAAGATCAGCTTAGGGCAGTAAATAAATAAGATTCCTCATGATACATCACTGAGAATTAGGCTTCATGGAAACAGTGATGTGAAGTAAGGCAGTGAGCTTGGAGACCTTTAGTGTGGGGGGGTGTGTCCACCAGCTCCTCCTTTTGAGCTGTGGGAGGAAATGGAATAGCTCCCATCTTCCAGCAGCTGGTACCCAGACATTCTACTTCTATGCAGATGTAGATGAAAATTTTTTGGAAGGAGTTTTTCCATGTGCTCTTCAAGCTGTTCAGTGAATCCCATTTCTCTTGTCTTTTGCACCAGATTTCTTGTATTCCTGTTTTATTCCTGTTTTCCTTTTTTTTTTTTTTTTTTTCAACTGCGCTGAGTATGAAAGAAATCGTAGAAAGCTTCCACTTTACTTTAGTCAGCTTTAGGTTGTAACCACCAACATTTCTAGTATTGGTTTAGAAAAGCGGGCATAATTTTATTGGCCACTTAGGAGGCTTGACTATTGCAAGAGTTGCATGGCAGTCAAATTTGGATATTCTATTCACATACTCACACTTCAAAGAATTTCAGAAACCAATCATTGATCTTACAGGTTGCATGCAATAAAAGTATTTTTATTATAAAATAAGGTATCTTATGATGACAAATACAATAAGTAATTTTTTTTCTTTACTTTGACCTGTATCAGATGTAGTCTAAAAAGCAATAATTGATGTGATATATGTCACTGAAAGCACACAAGAGGGAAAGAAGGCACCAAATAAAATGACATGGTTGATTTATTAAGACTCAGAAATCCCCCAGTTGCATTTCTCATGAGTGTCATAACACATCTCTAATTAGTTTGGAAAGGCTATAGGACCTGGAGTGCTGAATCAAGCAGTCAGACTTCACAGAAGTTATAACTGCTAAAATATTCCTGTGTTCTTATGATGCTGATCATGTTTCCTTGCAAAAGCAAAAGCAGCTAGGATTGTAAGCTCGCTTCACTGTGCAAGCAAAACACTTATTTACAAAGATATATAAGTTTCCTGAGATGACAGACTGTACTTACTGCTTTTGAAAAGGGGTCAGTGTAATGTCAGCCTTAGAAAATGATTGTCTCCTGACAGTGTTCTTGGACAGCTGGTCAGTCTCTTCTTAAAAGAAGTTGAAGCATGAATCAGTATGTTGTTATTTCTTTTTCATGAGCTCATTAACCAAGCACTTTGTGCAGCAAAATACCCCTTCCCAAACTGTATCTGTCAATACAGAATGTGATGATCTGTGTTTGTGCCAACAATATTTTTGTTATTGTTCTTCTGACATGGTAAACTGAAACACTGCCTTTCACTTCAAAAACTGAATCACTGTCTATGTAAGGAAAGATGTTCAGAGTTCTAGCCGTGTGTTCCGGTTGCAAAACTATTCCAGGGACTGAACAACCCACTGTTATTGTTAAATCTGTTATTTTTGCAGTGGATCGTGTTCAGCGATTAAGCTTTATATTGCTAACAGGTTATAGCTCCAACTTTGGGATGCTGGTATGATTTTTGAATCTGTTGACTCCTCCTCAGAGAACCAAACCCCTTTCTGTCACGAGTGTTGTAGTGGTTTGAACCTTGTTTTCCCCAGAGGCTAAGAGAAATGGTAGACCCCAAGGGGTGGAAACCCCTGGAAGTTTTGAAATTCTGCCCAATGGACGCTCCTGCAGGAATGTAAACATATCACAACCAGACCGGAAAAGAAGAGTTGTAGTTTGGGGGTTGTAGGAGAGGTGGCCATGTTGTAGAGCCACGAGGTAGGGGCTCTGAGCCCCTTGGGGCCTCTGGCCCCCTCCCAGCCCCTGGCTGGGGGCTGCAGGGACCTGGAACAGCATAAAGCTGGGCTAGGTGCCTGTAGTATGCCGGGAGATGTTTTCTCCATGGGCACAGAGCAGCAGCCGACGCTGACCAGAGAAACAGTGGCAGAGAGCCAGAGATAAGAACCTGAACTGGAGAAGCAACAGAAGCAACATGCAGCACCAGAGGAGACTCCTGGAAGGAGAGTCGAGGAAAGGAGAGCCAGCAGCTGAGAGCTACAGAGTTCTTGGGGGTAAGACTGATACCAGATCCCCAAAACTCCTTTGAGACCTCCTGGAAGGAGGAAGATGATGGACTCTTACTTGAAAGAGCCTTGAAGTGCGACATGCACTGTAGAAAGGAGCTAGAGAGCTCCGAGAGGAATGCAGGGGGAGTTGACCTTGGTTTCCCCCCCCTCGCACTGCTGCCACGGTGGCAGCCTGAGAGACAGGGCACAGAGGCCCTGCAAGAGATACCAGACCGTCACGAAGACCCCCCTGTGTCTTCGTGATATGACGTGGTGAAACGACCTTGTCTGGGGTTACGAAGCCCACGGAAGACCCCTCGGTTGTGAGGCGATGGGGCCGGGGGAGCTTGAATACCTCCCTCGTGGACGCTGGCAGAAAGCCAGCTATCAGCTGCTGCATGAGATGAGAAGAAACCTGCTGCCTCAGAAGATGCTGCTGTTCAGAGACTGGAAGGGATCTGTCCTTCTTTCCCTCCTGGACTTTTATTTGGAGGGGAGAAGAGATCTGATCCATTGTAAATACATATGTCATGGTAGAGATAGTTTGTGATCATGTGTATAATGTGATATGGTATTTATTTGTACAGTCATTGTAATATATTTCCCTTTCCCCCACTTTGGAGTCTGGTGTGTTTTGTCTGGAAAAACCTCTCTCACATTAGGTTGAGATGTGGGAGGGGGGATGGAGCTAGGGAATTGGATGTTGGGGCTATCTCAAACCATGACAAGTGTTTAATTTTGCCTCTCTTCATTGCATTCAGCCCAGCAGCATCCTTTTGGGCATAAAATGATTTCAGGGGTGCTTTGTATTGGATCCTGTGAAAGGTCTTAACAATCACAGCCTGGAGAGATGGGGCACAATTCCGGCATCGAAGGACGCAGTCAACCAAATGCTGATTTTTGAAGTGTGCAGTGTAGCGTATAAGAAAAAATGATCATTTTTGAACATCAGTCGTATTAGACTAACACCAGAGTGCCCAATTTTCTTTGCCTTTTGCTGAGTTTTCTTCTGACATGTCATTGTAAAATTGTTAGAGAAAACCACAGGTTCACTTCAGCAGAAACTTAATGCTTTCTGGTTGCAACAGAAGCCTGGCACAGTCAGCAGGGATGCAGGGACAAACTAGGAAATCTCTCCTTCCCCTAGGCATTCTTGAGGCACCTCATTTTATGTACTGCTTATATATAAACATATAAATATAGTAAAGTTTCATGTAGCAATAGAAAATGCCCTTTTGCTTGGATTACTTTTACTGTTAGACATTTGCCTAAACACATTCTTCTCAGATTTTTGTTGGTTAGATTGTTGTTAACCAAAACACACTCTGAACAAACTGAGTGGTCTGCCTGGGATAGACCACCTAGAATAGATAGAGTTGATTTTTAACTTTTAACCAAAAAGGTTAGTCTAACCTTTCTGAGGTAGTGGGTTCAATATGTCAACAGACTTGTTTCTTAGGCTTAGCGCTTTTTTTTTTCTTTTTTTTAATTCCCCAAACTGAAGAACTTCTGTGGGGGTCTTGCTCATTCAGGGATGTATAACCCTTAATTTTAGGTTTTTTTAATACTCCTCCCTCCTCTTTAATTGCTTGGGTTTGGATTTTTTAAATGGTATTACTAAGTATAAATAGTTTTTATAAGCACTATCTCTTATTTAATAGAATAGTTAAAATGCTGCTCAGTATGGAAGTATTTTATTAAACTTTCAGATGTGATTTATGATTGTTTTGTTTTGTCTAAACCAGCTCCCCACAGCTTCTACTGGCCTCGTGCCAATTCCAGAGTGATTTCTAACTGGTTTAAATTTTGGTAATTTAAAATTATATATTAGAACATGTATAGTCTTTGATAGCAGACTTAAAAAATGCACTTTTAAAAATACATAAAAAGCGTAAAAAGTGTAAATGGATTCTACAGCCAGTGAAGACGTTTTTGTAGGAATGCATCAATATCTACTTACAGCAATCTGCTGAGATTATTCTTGTATTGAAATTGTACTTTCAAATAATTAGATATTTGTCTGGAAATATCTAGGGGCTGGGGAGGAGAACACTTCCATAAACCTGAGGTTTTTATAGCGTTTGCAGTCCATTAGTCAGAAGACACATTACTCATTTTTTTCAGTCATGGAAGATTTATATCTTTCAGTTAATTGCTCATACTTATGGTTTTAATGCATGTAGAGTGCTCACTTCAGAGTATTCCTTTAGACATATATGAATGATACAAATTGTAAAGCTGTAAAGGAACTCCAATATGTGTACTGTGAGGCAAAACTAACGTGCCCATTTGTGAGCTGGAGTGGCAGTTCAGTCTCTTCACTGTATGATGCTGTACCATCAAACCCCCAAATTCTACAGTTTGCATCTTGACAAGTGAGCTGTAAGGCCAAAAAGAGCTGAGGTGTGATTTTTTTTCTTTTCTTTCTGCTAGAACAGTTAGAGGGAGCTGCAAAGCACAGGTCCTATGCCTGTGTCATGGCTGTCAGCATTACAAATTTGCTAATTAATAAGAAAACAAGAGCTAAATATAAACCATGCAGGATTTAATTTCGAAGCATGAGGGAAGAAAAATGACAGCCTTCTCCTGCAGTGACAGTAATTACTAAATTGAGGAGAACAAAAGAAGGACTTGTAAGAATGCAGAAGTTATTTAGGGGCAGGTATAGCCACTTATCCCTTTTTATCTAAAATATCACAGCTGTATAATGCTTTTAAAGCTTTAAAATACACAACAATATGAAATTTGATGAGAAAAAAATATTTTGAAGAGCAATTAGAGCTGGAGCGATTCCCATTTGTGCTTTTGGAAATTCTTCAAAGACAAAGTACAAAAATTATAAAGATTTAGTTACTTTGGCAGTAATTATGTCACAATGTGAAGGCATGTATTTCCTCTAGTCTGCTTTATTTTCTTTCCTGAGATAGCTGTAGCATTGTTTTTTCCTTGCAGGTTACTGTTTCTCCTTCATGCAACTGCAGCATTAAAAATGCTCTAATGTAGTAATAAAAATTGTGTTTTGAGAGCCGTGAGATTTGTGGCTCTTGTGAGTCTCCATCAACAGCTGAGTTCCACAGGTTTCAGGGGACTGTTCCATGTGTCTCTGCCCCTGGGCTCTCATGCCCTTCATCTAGGTTTGATATTTTAGATTTTCCAAGAAGGTAATAGGCAACACCAAATTATTTTATGAGGAAAAAAGTTAAAGGGTTTTTCTTTTGATTAGCACAAACTAATAATTTAGAAATTCTTGAGTTACTAGTTAGTGATCTGAAAGCACTGTCTGGACAAAGCCAGTGCTATGCAGTAGAAATACAGACCTGTGTTTTCTGTGCAGTGACTTGAGCAGTTTTTTAATCCTGAATTGAGTGAAAGCTCTTTTGATTTTGTGGTAGTGCTCGGTATGATTAGCTGTGGGGCACCTTCTCGCTGGGGAAGAGAAACGTGCACAGGGAAAAGCAGGGAAGTAAAACCACTGGAAAGTCAAGTCTTCTATAGTGTGTTGATAACTCTGCTCATCCCTTCATCTCTGCAGTGATCTGGAAAACCTTATTTGGCCAATATGCCTTTGGTATGATTCATCACCACAAGTGGTTTTGTATGCCATGAACAAACCTGATAGTTTGTAAATTACAGTCTGGGAGAGAAGATTACTTTCGAAATATCTTTTCAAAAGTAAATTGTTCCATTAAGAGATCTTTTTCTTATAAAGCAAACTTGTCTGCAGAAAATTCGTGTTGTGTTTTTTTTTTTTTTATCACCATGTTTGAAATAAAGTCAAAATATTTCAAGATCATAGTCAGCTAATGCATGACTTCACTGAAACTAGTTTTCTTTTCCTCCTGTCCTTTTGCTGGGTGTGTGGGGGTTTCTTCCCTGGTGCTTGGGATGTACTAGAGAAGGTCTTTCATGCATATTATTGTGAGGGTTGGGGGAAACCCTGTAGAGCAGATCTTGCAGAAGGACAAACCCACTGAGGGGGAGGAGGATGAAGTACCTATTTGACAGCAGTCTTTAGTAAAGCTTTTTATTTATTTTTTCTTTTTTTAATAAGATCTTTTTTGTTTTTTTGTTTCCCCCTAAATCAATTCCAGTCCAATTGAAACCTAGCATGTAAAATCCAGATCTAATAACTTGCTGTTGTTTCACCAGCACTTCAGTGCTTTTAAACTTACTTTAAAGTGTGTAGAAGGTTGTCTTCGAAATCTGCTGTCCTGTGAAATGTTTTCACTGTCATATAAACCAAGAAACCAACATACAAAATGCTGTATAACAAAACACGCATCTGCTTTTAGCAATTTTCTGAGGGTTTCGAAGGGCATAAAGCCCTGAGAGTGCCTTGAAGTCTTTTTTTCCTGGAGCTAATTGTAGTTGTTCAAAGTACATGGATGATTTGTTCCTATGAGCTTTAACAGAGAAACTCAGGTTTAGATTTTCAATAGTTTTCCCGTTTCTGTCTGGTTCAAGGGCTGGGTAAGTTGTTTAAATGACTCAGTGGTAACTTTTCCTGTCTTTCATATTTTGCCTTTTAAATGCACAGGCCTGATTCTGTGCTGTGTCAGGAAACTCTCCAATAAGGCTTTTCATTCTGCACTACTGTACTGTCATGCTTTCCTGGTGATCAAGGGGAGACTTTTCCACTTCAAGTTAAATAACCTCAAATGTCAGGACTTCAGAAATAGAGGCACTATCTAGATTGGGCAGCAGAAATAATATCTAGCGTTATAAACCTCAGAGATTTTGCCCACTCTGCCAGAATGTTGTGAGTGCTGCAAGAGGCTGCTGGTGACCCTTGTAGCACTGATTTTCATGGACAGACCTACAAAAACCCCCCAGTGCCTGAGCACTTCAGGGCTGACCCAAAGTTAGAGCATCTAGTTAGGGGCACTGTCCAAATGCCTGTGAAACACTGCCAGCCTTGGTGTTGGAGAGGCTGGCAGTCCTTCCATCAAATAGCCTGTGTGCTGCTTTCAGAGATTCACTGCTGCAGGCTTGGTTGAAGTCTTAGGATTGCCTTTGGATCCCAACTCCCTTGATGGCAACCATTCACACCTTCCAATATAGTATCATTAGGCTACTAGTAATGATTGTAATCCCCTGGTGAGCTTGACAGAACCTGTTTTAAGATGTCGAGGGAAATGACATGTAAACTCTGTAGGTTACAATTTCTGCTGTCATTATTGTAGTTTGCTGCATTGTTCTTTAGGTATTTTAGGGGATTGCTTTGTATGAGGAATGTATTCCAACACCAATTTTCTTCTACACCTTTACGTTATATGTGTAATGGAGTGATGGATGGCTCAGTGACACGTACCGGAGAGTTTGATGGGAGTCTGGTCAAGAGTGGTTATTGCCAATTGAGCCTGAATTTAGCACAGGAATAAGGAATGGTACTTGACAGAGTGATTAATTATATCTGATAAAAATCAATAATCCTCTGTCAGTTTCTCTATATATCCTCTTTGAAAAGATGGACCTACAGTATCCATAGGATTTTGTAGCTGTCATTAGATTATGTGTGGAAAGGGAAAGGGGTTACATGTATGTGAATGTGGTGTGAAAAACTTCCAGGACTGCTGTGATCATCTAACTAAGAAATAGTTGTGCTGGTGAAAGTTAATTGCTTCATTTGCCACAAAATAAAGAACTATATTCCCAAAAGTCATTCTTTGACTCAGAATAGCAAGAAAATAACAGCAATAATAATCTAATTTTTTGTCTCTTTATTTTTTTAAAGTAGAATGATTATTTAGAAAGATAATTGTTTTTTTGGTTTTTTTTTTTTACTAGCAGATAACTGATTAAAACAGAGGAAAGTATCTCTAATGGTAACTAGTTTAAAATCTTGGCATCTATAATGCAGAATTACTGTTACACCAAATGCAACTATTTCTGTTATTTTGGTGGGGTTCTGGGGGAAAGAAATTCCTGTGACTGTGATAGAGTAAAATAGATGTGTCTTTGTATTTGCTCAGTTGAGTTTCAAAGGTAGAAATGCTATTTCAGGATTCTAGGAAGGAGAAATAAATGAATAACTCTAAGTATTGTGCTTTGCATTTTAGAAAAACCCACACATGGATATTTCACCATTAGACCATGCCTTGCTATATGAATGATGAATCCTCTGAAAGACACTTTCTCTGGATATTTTTAAACTAAGTCTCTAATTTTGGTCCTGCTGTTGAAACTTTGTTTGTATGTCTTATATTAGCCCTATATTCTCTAAACTGCTTCTAAATGGAGCACACTAGAGAGAAATTCAATGCCTCAGAAATAGGATTTAAATTTATTTGTGCAGTCATGGGCAGAACACTGATATGCCAGGGAGCACGTGAAAAGAAAATTCTTTTGTTAGAAGTCTGCCTCTAAGCTGGCAAAAAAACCTGCTTGATGGGTTTCTTTGGCTCTGTCTGAACTCTTCCATCTCCCTGCATGGAGCATCATCAGCCAGCTAAAGATCACTCCAGCTGAGTGAGAAGAGAGAATATTCTCTGAGAAGAGACAATATTCTTCTGAAGAGTGAAATTCCTGTGGAGAGCTCTTACACTTTGGTAGTGTGGCAGTGCTGTCTTTCTCCTCCACCATCGTAACAAGAAAACATTTTTTTTTTGTCTGTAAATAGCAAGTCAAATCAAATCTCCAGTCACACTTGCTTATGGTTGAAGCTGGGGGAGATGGTCTAAAAAGATGGAACAGCTTGTGCCAACCGAAAGATGCAATTCCACTCCTTCCACTTGTGCCTGCATGCGGCTCCAGCCCTGTTCATCTGACCCCTCCGGGAATTGCTGCAGTTCACTGAGCTGCACAACCCACACAAGTGCAAGGCGGGAGCAGTTCGGTGCTGTGTCACGGGGCTGGAGCTGATGTGGTGCAATCAATCCAACTGCTGGAGGGAGGGCATGGAGGGAGACAGGACTGCAGAGCCAGGCACGGAGCAATTTGGAGAGAGACAAGCAGCAGGACAGACAGTGGTGTGCAAAGAGCTCTTAGATTAGCTCAGCTGTCCTGCCAAGTGACTTCAAAGCCCGAGTACAGCTATCAACATCTTTGGGAAGAGAACTTGTTGTGAACAAAAGACAATTTTTTGTTGGAGCAGAGGACATTGCTAAGCAACTGGCAGCACAGTAGCAGTTAGAAATATTTATGTGACATAAGCTTTATTTTTTATGTGAGAGCTTTGCCTCTCTACCTCCGGATCTTCTGTGTTGTTTGTTCTGAATTCCATGGCTGAGGTTGCCTGGCACTTAGGTCTCTTTTGAGGGTATTCTGCTAAATCCTTGAGCTAGATAAGATGCTTCCTATTCTTCTCAAGTCCATAGTGCTACCATATATATTCAGGCATTGGTGGTTCTCATAAGCAGATTAACGATATTTTGGGATATGCAATTGTCCTTACTAATAAAGTTGAGTTTTAAGGTAGAGATTGTAACTCTTGCTTCACAAGAGTGTTTCTCCTATTGTTTCTGTCACTTTTGTGATCTAAATGAGTGGTGTGCAGGATAAATGAGGCAGCTGTTTCCCACCTGTTTGCAGACCTCCTCTGCTGATATAAACCATCACACAGCTGGCCAGATGTTCTTGGAGTATAATATTGGTAATTTATGGAGAGCCTTGGAAAGAGCTAAAAGGTGACATAATGTGAAGGGCATTAGAGAATTACAGTATGGATTCTGAAATTTGCCTTTTAAAATTCCTCTGCATGTTTACTGCTTAATGTTCTTATTACCTATGAGAAAATGGGCATGTGGTTTGTGGTGGTTTCAGTCTAGGCCTTCCTGGAAACCAGCTTGTAACCAGGAAGGAACTAGGAAGGTGACCAAGGAAGTATTCCATGCTATTCCTTTACGTAACCTAGGGTATAAATAAGGCATGGATAAGATAGTTCGCTCTCTTCCTTTCCGGCGAGGTTCGAGAACGGTGGGTCCCTGTTTCGGTCGGGCTTATCTGGAGCCGAGGCCTACAGTGACTGCTGTTATCTGCCACCCGTGAGGGGAGAGCCAAGGGCCGTGTCTAGCCATCCTGCCTGTTCGAAGGGAAGTGGTGAGATTTTTGCTAATTTGCCTTCGGCTGGTTGTTTGACTTGTGCGGTCCTTGCCCCTTTTTGTCCTTCTCCCTTCCCTTCCCCCCTTTCCCCCCCCCCCCGGTGTGTGGTATTCTCCTTTTGTGTATCTGTCTCATATATAAAACATATATATATATATATATATACATATTTTTGCTATAGCTTTGGCTGCTTGTTTCTGTTTTCTCTTTTCCCTCTCTGGGAGGCGGGTCCTCGTTGTCGAGTTTCGGGGGACTTGGCGGGAAGCCAGCTCGAAACTTGCACAACATTCTTGGTGTCAGAAGTGGGATATTTTGGTTAAGTTTGGCTTGTTTTGATAAACATTTTCCGGGAAGACAGCCAAGCTCGGTGTTGTTTTGCAACCAATCTATTGTTTTGGGAACAGGTCTGGGAAAGCAGCCAAGGAAGCTTTGTTTATATAAACAAAGGGTTGTTTTAAGAACAAGAAGAAATAATAACAAAAACAATGGCTATTCCATTAATTTGTCTTATAATTCTAGCCATCTTTACACCTGTGTTAGGCTACTCTATAGGGAGACGTCCAGACCTTGAGGATGGATGGAACGAATTGCTTCCATCCTTTAATTTTGACATCGAAGGCTTGGTAAAGGAGATCCCCATGGTTAAAATCGGCTCTAATTACTATATAAATCTTATTGCAACAGTACTGTCATTGATAAAGGTACTGGAAGTGCTCCTTAAACTTGGAAGAATGGGGTTCTGTTGCTTTCCCTCTTGTAGGAAAGATCACACCTCAAAGGGACTCGCTGGAACTTTGGAAAGGGCTGCAGACAGGCCAGTCCCCGGGTGGCATGGAGCTTGGGGAGATTTCGGTAGATTAGTAGGACATGTGTCACCCCCCATTAACTGGGAGTTCACACCAGAACAAATGTTTGATTCTGGTGAGATGGCCCACTGTTTGGCAGAAGGGTGTTTTTCCTACAAAGATCCAAATATGCAATTCTCTGCTTTGTGCTGGGGCCTGGCTAATGCTTATCGAGCTGCCATAGACCACCTTCAAAGGGTTAAGGTCGACACAGAGACCCAAACCACGCCACTTGAACCCAGTGATGTCCCTATTAGGTCTACAGATGTTGGGGTCCAAACACAACTTGAAGTCAATGCCATTTCTACTAAGTCCACTAGAACCGGGACTCAAGCTAAGAACCGGAAGGTCATCATTGCCCCTATGGAGAAGAAGAAGACGTGGGTAAGGGAGATCAAGGAACTTACGGATCCATCTCCGCAACCAGAACGCACAGAAGAAAGGGAAGAAGAAGAAGAAGAAGAAGAAGGAACAGAGGATGTAGTAGATGAAGGAGCGGCAGCAATGGGAGAAGGAGCAACAGCAAGTGATGAAGGCGCGACTGCGAGAGAGGAAGAAGTGGTTGTGACTGAGGAAGGAGCGATTGGAAGAGAAGAAGTAGCTACCAGAGAGAAAGAAACGGCTACACGGGAAGGAGCACGTCCAAAGGAACTAGGGGCACGCCCAAAGGAATACAGAATAGCATCAAGAGAAAAGAAAGCAACAGTACAAATGGCCGGTGGTATATTGTCGCTTGATGATTTATATCCTGACTACACATTCAGTGTTACAAAAGACGCAAAGAAGGAGCCAAAGCATCCCCCTCAATTGGAGCGGGAATTATCCCTACCCCTCCAGACCCAACCTTCGCTTGGAGGTGTGAATGACTGGAGGAGGAGGCCCTTATCTCAGCACGCGAAAGATTACTCACTACCTCCACCCGCGGGGTATCGCGAACGACGCAGGAGTCCATCCCCATGGCATGAATGGCATAGAAGTCCATCTCCGCGGCGTGAACGGCGCAGAAGTCCATCTCCGCGGCGTGAACGGCGTAGGAGTCCATCCCCACGGTATGAACGGCATAGAAATCCATCTCCACAGCGTGAACAATATAGAAGCTTATCCCCACGGCATGCCCAGTCTCTACCTCCACATGAGAGATATAGGGAGGAAGCGGGAGCAGTCCCACGTAGGAGTGGAAGAGTAAAGAGAGAGGTGGAAAAGATTCTACGTGGGAGAGATGGACAAGAAATAATGCGAGAAAGCGAAATTACACAATCACTGACCACAAGAGAGCTTCGAGATTTACGGAGAGATTATATGCGCTTGCCTGGTGAAGAAGTCCTCACCTGGCTGGTGCGATGCTGGGACAAGGGAGCTGATAGTCATGTAATTGAAGGTGATGAAGCACGACAATTGGGATCCATTGCTCGAGACCCTGTGATAGAACAAGAAATGGGGAGGGAGAAAATGGCATCCAGCCTTTGGCTCCGAATCCTCCACGCGGTGAGAGTGAAATACCCATTTAAGGAGTCCCTGAAGAGTTCTTCAAGAAGGTGGAGGACCGCAGAAGAAGGCATCCAATACCTACGGGAATTGGCCATGCTGGAGATCATCTATTCTGATCCAGATTATTATGACGTCCAAGTTCCTGAGAATGTTCCCTGCACGCAACCAATGTGGAAAAAGGTAATTCAAGGTGCCCCTAAACCATATATTTCTTGCTTGATACCCGTATATAATCCAAAGATGGAGGAACCAAGCGTGGACACTATGTGTGCTTGGATAAGAACCATAGAGGAAAATATGGAAGACTCCTTCAATCCCCTGTACCAACGCACCTACGATAGGGAAAGAATGGAGAGAGATTATGAATATTCCAGATATGAGGATGACCTTAGAGACAGAGAGGACAGAAGGTATAGAGATTACCAAGAAAGGCCAATGGGAAGATCACAGTGGGACCGGCAAAGACGACCTCGGCCTAGACCTCGATCCTGGTCTCGATCTCGCTCACGGTCCCTGTCATTCACGCGTCGAAGGAAAGAGAACTCTAAGCGTTGGTCACGTAACCAACTATGGGCATACCTTCGTAGTAAAGGAGAAAACATGAAGAAGTGGGATGGTGAACCCACTTCTAAGCTTGAAGCTAGAGTGAGGGAGCTGAAGCGAAAGAAGACTGACAAGAAAGTTGTATATGTAGTAGACGGAGACTTCTTAGAAGAGAAACTGCGATTGCCAAAACACGAGAAGATGGAGGTCCACTTCGACAACAGCAAAAAGTCTAAGAAGTCAAAGTCAAACTCTGACGACGAATGTTCTGATCAAGACCAGTAGAGGGGCCCTGCCTTCTGCCAGGAGAAGGAGAGGGACCAGAAGATAATCGAGTTTACTGGGCTGTGTGGGTTCGATGGCCTGGCACATCGGATCCACAGAGATACCAGGCCTTGATAGATACTGGAGCCCAGTGTACTGTAATGCCTTCGGAGTATAAGAGTACCGAGACTGTTACTATTTCTGGAGTGACCGGAGGGTCTCAAGAATTGTCAGTAGTAGAGGCGGACATGAGCTTGACGGGAGATCAATGGGAAAAGCGTCCCATTGTGACGGGGCCAGAAGCCCCTTGCATCCTTGGTATGGACTACCTAAGAAGAGGATACTTCAAGGACCCGAAAGGGTACCGGTGGGCTTTTGGTATAGCCTCGGTGATTGAAGAGGAGTCCAAGCAACTGTCTGCCCTTCCTGGCCTCTCAGAAGACCCTTCCATTGTAGGATTACTGCGAGTTGAAGATCAAGAAGTGCCAATAGCCACAACAACTGTACACAGACGACAGTATCGGACAAACCGAGATGCTGTGATCCCTATCCATAAAATGATCCGAAAGTTGGAGAGCCAAGGGGTGGTCAGCAGAACCCATTCACCCTTCAACAGCCCCATCTGGCCTGTGCGTAAATCCGATGGAGAGTGGAGACTGACTGTGGACTATCGTGGCTTAAATGAAGTTACGCCACCGTTGAGTGCTGCCGTGCCAGATATGTTGGAGCTCCAATACGAGTTGGAGTCTAAGACAGCAAAGTGGTACGCCACCATCGACATAGCCAACGCGTTTTTCTCCATTCCTTTAGCGGTAGAGTGCAGGCCACAGTTTGCTTTCACCTGGAGGGGCGTTCAATACACCTGGAATCGACTGCCCCAGGGGTGGAAACACAGTCCAACCATCTGTCATGGACTGATCCAGGTCACACTAGAGAAGGGTAAGGCTCCCGAACACATCCAGTACATCGATGACATCATTGTATGGGGGGACACAGCAGAAGAAGTTTTCAAAAAAGGACAGACGATCATCCAGATTCTCCTCGATGCTGGTTTCGCCATCAAGAAGAGCAAGGTCAAGGGACCTGCCCGAGAGATCCAATTCCTAGGGGTGAAATGGCAAGATGGACGACGTCAGATACCAACAGACGTAATCAACAAGATTGTAGCCATGGCTCCGCCCACAAACAAGAAAGAGACCCAAGCTTTTCTGGGAGCAATAGGCTTTTGGAGGATGCACATCCCAGAGTACAGTCAGATTGTGAGCCCTCTTTACTTTGTGACCCGTAAAAAGAACAATTTCCAATGGGGTCCTGAACAACAACAAGCTTTCAGGCAAATCAAGCAAGAAATTGCACATGCCGTGGCTCTTGGACCAGTCAGAACGGGACCAGATGTAAAGAATGTGCTCTACACCGCAGCCGGAGATAAAGGTCCCTCCTGGAGCCTCTGGCAAAAGGTGCCTGGCGAGACAAGAGGGCGACCATTGGGTTTCTGGAGCCGAAGCTACAGAGGTTCTGAGGCCAATTACACCCCTGTGGAGAAGGAAATCTTAGCAGCCTATGAAGGCATACGAGCAGCTTCAGAGGTAATTGGTACTGAAGCACAGCTCTTCCTGGCACCCCGATTACCAGTGTTGAGCTGGATGTTCAAAGGGAAGGTGCCCCCTACGCATCATGCCACCGACGCCACGTGGAGCAAGTGGATTGCTTTGATTACGCAACGTGTCCGAATCGGGAACTCGAATCGCCCTGGCATTTTGGAAATCATAACCAATTGGCCTGAAGGTGGGAACTTCAGTCTGGTAGAAGAAGAAGAAGAGCCAGTGAGTCGAGCTGAAGAGGCTCTGCCATATGATAAGCTGCCAGATGAAGAAAGACGCTATGCCCTTTTCACCGATGGTTCCTGCCGTATTGTAGGGAGGAGCCGGAAGTGGAAAGCAGCTGTTTGGAGTCCCACCCGACAAGTGTCGGAAGCCACTGAAGGTAAAGGCGAATCGAGTCAGTTTGCGGAACTCAAAGCGGTCCAATTGGCCCTAGATATTGCAGAGAGAGAAGGATGGCCAAGGCTCTACCTGTACACCGATTCGTGGATGATAGCCAATGCCCTATGGGGATGGCTAGACCGGTGGAAAAAGATGAATTGGAGGCGTAGAGGGAAACCCATCTGGGCTGCTGATCTGTGGCAAGACATCGCTGCCAGAGTGAAGAAACTAAATGTAAGAGTCCGCCATGTGGATGCCCATGTGTCCAAGAAGCGAGCTAATGAGGAACATGCTAATAACGAACAAGCAGACCGAGCTGCACAGGTCAAGGTCTCGCAAGCAGACCTAGACTGGCAGCAGAAGGGAGAGTTGTTCCTAGCTCGATGGGCTCATGATGCTTCAGGTCATCAGGGCCGAGACGGCACTCATAGATGGGCACGAGACCGAGGGGTGGATTTAGCGAAAGATATTATCTCTCAGGTTATCCGTGACTGTGAAACCTGTGCTGCTATCAAACAGGCAAAAAGGTTTAAGCCCCTGTGGTATGGTGGACGTTGGGAGAAGTATAAGTATGGAGAGGCCTGGCAGGTTGATTACATCACATTGCCACAGACCCGCCAAGGTAAACACTATGTGCTTACCATGGTGGAAGCAACCACTGGATGGTTGGAAACATATTCGGTACCACATGCAACAGCCCGAAACACCATCCTAGGCCTTGAGAAGCAGGTCCTGTGGAGACATGGCACTCCAGAGCGAATTGAGTCAGACAACGGGACTCATTTCAAAAACAGTCTAGTGGCCACTTGGGCACAGGAGCATGGTATTGAATGGGTATATCACATTCCATATCATGCACCTGCTGCAGGAAAAGTAGAAAGGTGTAATGGACTGTTGAAGACGACTCTAAAGGCACTGGGTGGGGGAACTTACAAAAATTGGGACAAGAATTTAGCCAAGGCCACCTGGCTAGTCAACACCCGAGGCTCTGTCAACCGAGCTGGTCCTGCCCAAGCAGAGTCCCTCCACACTGTAGATGGAGACAAAGTTCCAGCGATCCATCTAAAAGGTGTGTTAGGTAAGGCCATTTGGATCACTCCTCCCTCAGGCCAAGACAAACCCATTCGTGGGATTGTCTTTGCTCAAGGACCTGGATATACCTGGTGGGTCATGAGGAAGGATGGAGAGATCCAATGTGTGCCTCAAGGAAACCTAAGCCTGGGGAAAAACTAATTCTATGCCTTGAGTTGTATTTTACAGGAGACCAGACACCAGACGAGGAAAAAAAAAAAAAGACCCGAACAAAGCTGATACGAGAATCCAAGGATGGCCGATGATGACACAGCCCAAACCAATGAGCCAGCCCTAAACCGGAACTGTGATTATGACGAAAGGCCAAGAACACAAATCGAGTTGCTGGTGGTGCTGATCTTCAATGACAGACGACAGCCTTCGAGAAAAAATAAACATGGACTATATATGTATATGTGTATATGTGCGGGATAGAGACGAACACAATATACAGGTGTTGCGTAAAGAAATAGTATGGAATAAGGGGTGGAGAATGTGGTGGTTTCAGTCTAGGCCTTCCTGGAAACCAGCTTGTAACCAGGAAGGAACTAGGAAGGTGACCAAGGAAGTATTCCATGCTATTCCTTTACGTAACCTAGGGTATAAATAAGGCATGGATAAGATAGTTCGCTCTCTTCCTTTCCGGCGAGGTTCGAGAACGGTGGGTCCCTGTTTCGGTCGGGCTTATCTGGAGCCGAGGCCTACAGTGACTGCTGTTATCTGCCACCCGTGAGGGGAGAGCCAAGGGCCGTGTCTAGCCATCCTGCCTGTTCGAAGGGAAGTGGTGAGATTTTTGCTAATTTGCCTTCGGCTGGTTGTTTGACTTGTGCGGTCCTTGCCCCTTTTTGTCCTTCTCCCTTCCCTTCCCCCCTTCCCCCCCCCCCGGTGTGTGGTATTCTCCTTTTGTGTATCTGTCTCATATATAAAACATATATATATATATATATATACATATTTTTGCTATAGCTTTGGCTGCTTGTTTCTGTTTTCTCTTTTCCCTCTCTGGGAGGCGGGTCCTCGTTGTCGAGTTTCGGGGGACTTGGCGGGAAGCCAGCTCGAAACTTGCACAATTGTAAAGGCAGGTGATTTAAAATCTACATTCTTTTCACTGACTTGTAGCTGTGCTGAAGACCATTATTTCTTTTTACACCTTCCCTTTCCCACAGGTAACTTATATATATATGTATATATACATATTGTGTGTTATCTTTGTAAGCGTCTTGGAGCAGGTACTATATCATTACTGATTGTTTCAGGGATGCCTTCAGTGTGGGAACCCCTGTTGTTTTAGGTGCTTCTTCATTAAAATAAATAACTTATGCCATACAAATATAATAACCTCTGTTTACAAGAAAGATAACAAATATACTGAAGAGTGTGTAAATAGTGTAATTTTAAGGGGGTTCTGATTGGAATATTTGTTGGGGTAAAAAAAAAAATCGTAAACTTTATGTCTAGTTTTCAAGCCTGAATTCTGCTTCACGTTATGTGGACATAATCTGTGTAATTATGCTGCTTCAGGCTTGGATATTCACAAGATTATTAATGAAAATTAATACCAAACCATATAATGTAGACTGTGGGTTTGGGTGGGCAGTTACTCTTTTGAAGAATATGGAAATTGTCCTTCAATTAAAACCCCAAAGATTTTGCATAGGAGTTTTTTCTTTCTTAAAGGCCTAAATACGGTATGTTTAGTAGGAACGAGTGACAGAGGGGGGGCAGCAGCTTTTTTGGCTGTTGAATAGTTGTTCTAGAGTGAGGATACCAGTCTGGTGCCTCGAAGAGTGGTTTTGGAGCCAGTTTTAGCATCTGCATTGCACAAGAAGAAGCACTTGTGAAATTTGGTAATGGATGAAACCAGGAGGCATTGCCAAATCAAAGACAGGGTGAGGAATGGAGAGAAATGGGCTGAAATTAAAAGTGCAAAGTGCAAAACCTTGTGTTTAGGAACTGGTATTGGGATTTTCTGTTTTTAACATAGAGCTACTCTGTTGCAAATAGCCGAGGAAGAGAAAGACATTATTTTATCATTTGCTAAAAAATGTCTGTAATCAGTTAGGGAAAAATTGCCTTAGCATCAGGCTGGATATGATGGCCCATAACACCCCTTTCAGTGTTCCTTTATCAGTTCCTGGTTTGTCAATTGTGCACTACTGTTTGCAAAATAAAAGTGAATTCAGCAACATTTGTTGAATAACTGATGTCTTCAATATAGTATATATAGCTTTACAAGCAGTATTTTGAATAAGCCAACATGTGGCATGTGATGGGATATTGACACTTACCAGTTCGTTCTTTATTTCTTCTTGCTTCTTTCTGAATAGAGTATTATCAGACCATGATAATGAAATGAATAACTTTTCTCCTTCATATACTTGCATGCTACAAATTGTGCATTCAACTTTATGACAGACTTGGAGAAGACTGCAGCTTGTAATTGAGAGGCATCAAGCTTCAGGGAAAGTTACATAAAACAGGAAAAAGTATCCTCTGAGTCTGTAATAATAGATAGAATGTGATAGGCTACCCTTTTGCCTGGAGCATAGTGTTTATGTTTCTGTATTGATTGAAATGCTTTAATTTTCCATTCTGTCACAGTTACAATTTTGCATCCAATGATGCAATTGTAAGGAAGAGAATATTCTAATTAAATTTTTTTTTTTAAGGGGAAGTGTTTGTTGATACACATCTTTGTGTGACTATTTGGAATGCTTAACTTATTCTGGAGCTCCATCAAATGAAAACAAGGTAATTTGTATCATATATCAGCATTCATACAGAGTGTCACAAAATGGTTCATAAGGAAGTGGCTATTAAACAACAGGGACAAAACAAGGCTTTAAGGTGATTTGAGGAGATAATTTGCCTTTGTGTCTCAGAAGGGAGGAGAGGATTGGGTTACAGACAAAGGAAGAAGAGAAAGCAAAAGCATGACCTTCCCAGCTGGGGAGGAATGAGGGACACTGAAGTATATCCCATAGAGGAGTCTGTAGATGTGCATGCATTTTCACTTTCACTGATGAATTGAAAGGAGATTGTTTTGAGAACCTGGTGACTGGTATAATTTTGTCTTTGATGTATACTGTATAAACCTTTTTCTTAATCAGCTACAAAACAATATTTTTCTAATGTAATGTAATAAAGCAATTATACTTTTGACAAGTTTCCCTTTCAGTATATTAGTGAATTACTGTGAAAATGAAGTGTTTTTGTCGTTATCAAAGGGTTTTTTTGCCATTATACACTTTGAAGTATGCAGTTATATATCATATCACTTTAAATAGTGAACAACATATTCTGTAGTATCTGTGAAATTATCTGTGCAATGGTTATGTTTGTGTTGTCATTTTTAAGCAATTTACAACTCGCTTGAAACTTGTTATTTAATAAAGTAGAATCCTCTACTTTTATCTTACTTCATAACCAGTTTTCTTCACACACTCTGGCACGACAGCATATTCTTTCTGCTGTCCTGTGGTGGAATCTGTAATTTACCCAGGAAACATACACTGTTTCCCTTTTAATGGACTTTAAATAGCAATCAAACATTTGTAGAAGATAAACTGTACATCAAGAAACTCTGATCTTGGTCCAGCCCACTGAATGAAAATTCAAGTTCTGTTTCACTACTCAGAGAAGCTTAAACAACTTTTCTTGTTTTAAGACAATCCCTTGAGTTAGCTTCACTATGGCCTTTGAGGGCATGGGCTTTTTCATCAGAAAATATTGAGGAACTTTTTGCATGATCAAGTGCTACAACTAATGGTAAAATATCTCTTGCATGTATTTATTTTGAAACCTAGAGTGGAAACATAAAGAAGTATCTTGAAGTCCATCAATGCCTGTATAGGATGCTGATGAGAACTTTTCTTTGTAAAATATGTCTTTAGTGAACTTTTGCCTTCTGAACAAAAATTTTTGCGTTGTGTTAGCAGTAGTAAATCACTCTGGGAAGTCACTTTATTAAAGTCGAATTGGAGATTTATAAATGAATAGTAATTTTTATTTAACACTGATCTTAACCTACTTCATGTGAAAAATTCAGAAAAATCTGTTGTTCAGCTATGTTGTTATTGAAACACAAATCATAAGTAAGTAGCGTTGTGGTGGCTTTGTTCATAATTGTGTTGTAAGGGAAGAATTTCTATCTGCTTAGGAAAGTAAATGCCCAAGGATGTGTATATCAGAAATTTAATGAGAATTCTTATTAATTATTAACAGCTCAAGGGTGAAAAATTAGATTTTACCAGTGGGATAGGAAAAGCTGTATTCACTAAAAAAGAAAATGCTTTCTGCTTACATTCCTTCAAATAAAAAACCAACATCTTCTAGCAGACTTTCTATAGGGACATGTCAAATACAGTCTTTCTGTACTGTTTTCTTTATCAAAAGCTTTGGCCACTGTGGACATTTTTGACCATGTTTTGAGGAAGTACAAAATCATTCAGTAGCTTCAGACTTGTTAAAAACCTAGCTTTCCAGGTCTTAGCTTTTTAAAACAGAGAAGTGCACCATGATGGAACCTGAATTTTATATACTCTATCTGAATGAAGAATTAAGCTAAGTCTGCTTCATGTGATTTATGTAAAAAGACTTGTGATGGATGCATTGTTGCCTCTCAGTAATGCAAAAGTGTACATTTCTTAAGATAGATGTAAAAGCCTTGCAGAATTCAATCATAAAGATGAGCTATGAAACTGTAAATATTCCCTTTATGCTAAATTAGCCTCTTTCTTATACAATTCCACCTTATTTTATTGCCTTTCCTTGTTGTCTCTTTGTTCATGCTCTCAGATGCATTTCTAACGTGACTCTCATGTGGGTTGGGTAGCACCCTGTGCTACAGCTGATATTTCCAAGCAGAAAGAGACTTGCTTTATCAGCTGTTGATTGATTTTTCTGTTGTTCACTTTCATGTTTCTGTTAAAAGAATTGGAAAGTGGGGCAACATATTAAATTTTGGGGATAATGCTTCAAGAGAAGGGTAACGGATCACTGTGGATAGTTAAATGAAGAGTATATTCCAGTCAGATAGAAGAGATTGAGGAAATCACAATCACAATACTGATTTAATTTAGATTAATACTGATAGTTGCTGCTGTGCTGCTTTATGTAATTTTTCTTAAGACAGAAGACAGATTTCAGCAAGACTCCTGGAAGAAGTGTAGCGAAACCAGGATTCAAACCTTCTGTCACAGAACTGAAAGAATATGGGAATCAAGTTTGGCTCTACCTGAAAGAAATGGGAATCAAGTTTGGCTCTAAGACTGGACCACTCAGTGCATCTGGTTACATTTTGAAAATCGTTAGGTGTTTCATATGTTTCATAATTTTTATGAGACGGGCAAGAGAGTTTATGTGCCCACCACTGGAAATGAGAAGCTGCACCTGCTGGCATGCTTACATTGGCTAATACGAGTGAAGCCATCTGTCTGTGCCTGCTGTTTCCATGTTTAACTTTCTCTTCCCATATTGGAAAGTGTAGAGAAACACTCAGAAAAGCCTCTCAATGTAGATAGTGACTGTGTGAATGTCAGAGAGGGGGCACTTTATTTGCTTCTGCCTCAACAAAAGAGAACTACAGGGGAACATATCTTCTCAGTTACATGTCATTCCCTTCTTTTGTGCCAAATTTGCATGTTTTCCCTTTCTTTTGTTTAAAACCAGTGGAAGGTCACCTATATTGCACAATTTCAGTAACCCTGGATATAAATTCAGATCACAAATCCTCAAAGCAGTTAACAAAATCACTGCAACAAACCTCCCACTGAATCCTGCTGGGGCTCCTGAGAAAAATAATTAATCTCAAACCTACTTATTTCAACATTGTTCATTTACTGAACAAATGTCTGGAAAAAAAAAGACCTTCCTGAAATAATTACCTAGTTCACAGATTATAGTTCTGACTCAGAAAAGTACTTAGCCATAATGGAGATGCCAGGCCATTTTTGTTATAATTTTCCTAGTGCAGGTGCCCCAAAACAAAGAGTTAAGCACAAAAGTTGATGTCACTGAGAAAGTGTGCTATTACTTTAATTAATTATTTTAATTTTTGTAGTGATATTTAGGAACTTGTAAAAATCAGAATCCCACTTTGCTAAGCAAACTGCAAATAAGGGTGCAAATAGTGAAGAGACTGGGTCTTCCTTTACAGGTCTTGCATCTTATGTGTAAATGAGGAGTCCAGCAAATTAATGAGCAGCTGAGTTCTATTTGAAAAAAAAAATAAATCAAAATGTATAGAATCATAGAATGGTTTGGGTTGGAAGGGACCTTAAAGATCATCTTGTTACAAGCCTCCTGCTATGGGCAAGGCCACCTTCCAGAAGACCAGGTTCTCAAATCCAACTTGGCCTTGAACACTTACAGGGATGGGGATCCACAAGTTCTCTGGCAACCTGCTCCAGTTCCTCACCACCCACTGAGTAAAGAATTTCTTCCTAGTTTCTAATCTAAATCTAAATCAGTTTAAGACCATTCCCCCTTGTCCTATTGCTACATGCCCTTGTAAAACATCCCTCTCCAGATCTCTTGTAGGCCCCTTTAGGTACTGAATAGCTGCAATAAGGTTTCCCTGGAACCTTCTCTTCTCCGAGATGAACAATTCCACAGCTCTCAGCCTGTCTTCCTAGGAGAGGATCTCTAGCCCTCTGATCATCTTTGTGGCCCTCCTCTGGATTTGCTCCATCAGGTCCATGTCCTTCTTATTTTGGGGGCCCCAGGGCTGGATGCAGCACTCCAGGTGGGGTCTCATGAAAGTTGAGTAGAGACAGAAAATCACCTCCCTTGACCTGCTGGCCACACTTCTTGTGATGCAGCCCAGGGTCTAGTTGGCTTTCTGGGCTGCAAGTGCATGGTGCTGGGTCATGTCAGGCTTCTCGTCCACCGACACCTGCAGGCCCTTCTCCTCAGGACTGCTCTCGATCCATTCTCCACCCAGCCTGTATTTGTGCTTGTGCTACTTTGTCTAGGTTGTTTTCCCTGATTTTGAACTATGCAAATTTTCCCAGTCTGTGCCGGTGAACAATATCTGCAAAAAAGGTTGGAAATGGGCAGATTCTTTCTTTCCAGTTGTCACTGTAGGACGTAAGAAACCCCTTGCACAATGATTTTCATAGTACGTAATTGTCCCATTATGGGAGATGTAACAGCAACACCTTGCATCAACTGTAGAAAGAAGGCACTGCTGCCGGATCCAGCATTCCTCTCCAATCCAAGCCTAAGGACTTGGTACCTGGGAACCATTATTCACTTCCAATTTCTTAGCATTCTCATCGCTCTTCTTGCTGTACCATCTTTCAGAAATAAAGTAGAAATAAACGGACGGGGTTCTCAGTATGCCCATATGCCTGTTTGATACCTGCCTTTAGTTGGGTGCATGATTTGATTTTTTAGTAGGACCATCTTTCTCAAGAGCAGTACCTCTGCAGTGAGGAGCTCTGTGCCCTGTTCTGATGAAGACAGCTGGATGTTTTATTTGACTTCAAATAAATTTTTCTAAGGTTTGATTTTGCCCTCATCTAAAGAACAGCAGGTAATTCTTCCTTTGTCAAGGAAATCTGTAAGGAGGCTTAAAATCACAGACTAGGTGGCAGTGTAGCAGAGCAGGTTTAAAACCATCATGCGGTGCCTGCTCACTCAGCAGAAGAAGCCATGAAGGTGAGCGGTTTGACATGTTATAGTACCCTGGTGGTGAAAATGCTGTGCCACACACTGTTGAGGACTGCACCAGCCAGCAAAGGAGCTCTGGCAGCTGTGGCTGTAGGTGCATTGGATGGTTTTTGTGTGATGAGTTTGCCTACAGGCACCGTGGCTGAGGGTAATTCTTCTTCTAACAGGCTTAGCTGGTCTGAAAACAAATTGGACTACACAACAAAAAACATTTACTTTGGAAATATTTATTTGTAGGAAAGTGAGCTGTGAAAATATAAATCTCTTGATAAACTCCCTGCTGTATTGACATTGATAGTACACAAGGCAGTTTCTTGCTGTGCTCTGTTCTCTCAGGGAAACCAGAAAATCCCAGGAAATACTCAGCTTGTCTTTAAAGCACAGCACTAATGATCTTGTTACAAGTTTACATCTGACAAGAACAACTTTGTGTTTGCAATTGTTTCGTTCCTCTTGCTAAATAAGTTGTAGGAGTAACTCATCTGAGATGTAACAGGAGACCTGTAGAAGCATACAATAAATTAGCTACTAATTCAGAGGAGCATTTTTCAAATGTTAGAATTTCAAAACAACTTAATAATGATTTTTCATATTGGTTCCATCCTCAACATATTAACTGCTCATTACAACTTTGTGTTGTCTATTGATCCATCTATTATATCAGTTTATTCCATTCTCCTGCTTTCCAATTGCCCCCATGAGCCTGAATTTATTGGAACAGTTAAATGACATTTAATGCACTGTAGCTGGGAAACAGGGCCAGTAGACAAGCCTATTATTATACTAATGGAGTTTTTTGAATTACGTTTCTCTAAGCTCAACGCTATCTTCCATAGTATTCTCAAACCTAGTCACAGGTGGGATAGTTTAATATCTTCTGAGCTGTGTACAGTTCTGGTCTGTTTGATTAATGAGCCCATGGTTTCAGACATTGTTTTCCTTTATTTCTAAAGAAGCCTAAATATTTTAAACAGTCATAAACAAAACAAGCAAACAGCAAGATTGTTCTGGACTATAGAGACAGCTTGCTTTCAGAGATTTGCGGAAGCAGCAGTGCACTGCCGTAATTTCTGAATAAATCAGAATAAAATTAGTTGGAAAAATCCTCCTAGGAACATAAACCAGTACTAGTATAAATGAAGATATCTTACCTAATTTCTGTGGACTTATACAGTTAAAAACTGCATTCTGTTTGTGGGTTGAAAGCTACATCATTTTGATGAGGTTGAAAAACCCCATCCCAAAGGACCTGCTCTCTCTTTGCTGAGAAGCAAGAAAAAAATGCCTTGATATCGTAAGCAGAGTAAATAGAAACATTTATTCTCTGATATTCTTGACTTAAATCACCAATGATTACTTTTGACTAGGACTTCATATAAGTTTGAAGATGGTTAAAAAAATCCCAGTTCACCAAACTTTTTCAGTTCAGGGAATTCCTCTTTTCTTTTTATGAAATTAAATTGGAAGTCTCATTGGGAAAACCTTTTCCTCCTGGAGGGTGCAAGGCAATGTTCGTTCATGCCTTGGCACCCATTCTCCTGTAGGTAAACAAATGCAGAACAACCAACCTTGTTCTGTCCAGGGTATAAGCAAGAAGCTGCCAGTCAGAAGACTAGGAAAACCAGTTCCTCTGCACTTGAGTAACATTTTTCAGGTTTGCTGAGCACATGAACAATAAAACATTTCGTTGTGTTTTTTACCTATAGGAAGAGATGATGGCTCACCTTAATCTTTGTACTATCAACAAGAAGACAAATCTCTCTGGGAATACGAGGAGTTTTACCTGTAAATCTAGTAAATATGGTATTAGCAGTATTAGCTTAGATCTTGGTGTTCTGATGGAGGCACTCATGCAATCAAGCTCTACTGCTGAGGCTTATGCAGTTAATAAAATCCGTTGCAGAGGTGACAAAACCTCCCCTGAGTGTGAGCTATCCATGCAATACTCATGCTCTTCCTTTGTAACAGAGCTTTTCATTCTTTTGCACTCCATATTCATGAAAGTGGTTTGAATCCCCCTCCCTTGCACAGCAGCAGGCTCTTGGCTCCTCACTGATGCTGGAGTGGGGAGGCTGCTGAACAAAGGAACTTCAAGAGCTTTTCATTTTCATGATCCGGTGGCAGAGTTATTCAGCTCCTCTTTCACTGATGAACTGGGTTCATCAATGAAAGAGGGGTTATCTCTACAACCACAGCCTTCATGGCACTGCCTGCCTACATCCTTTGTCACAGAGCCTGAAAAGAATATATTACCAGAGTCAACTGTTGTCTTGCATTGCCAGCAGCCTGTTTGGAGAGAGTGAGGCTGGAGAGCCACCTTCCCCCTGTCCCCCTGCCTTTATTCATCAGGAGCATTCTGCAGAGGTGTCAAGAGAAACTACAAGCCATACTAGAAAACAGACTGGAGACCTCGCTTAGGATTCACCAATGAGCTGAATGAAATAGCAGATCTTGATTTGTGCCTTCCTGAAAATTGAATAAATGCAATTGTGGATTGTGTTGTGAAATAGAACCTGTCCAAGAGTATTTAATATTTTCAAAAATCTCTGTTATTTTTAATTCTGCAATTGTTTCCTTTCTCGTCATGTACTTTTTACTGAAATGTCACAGCTACTCTCACAGTAATAATTACCCTGAAGGCATTTGACAAGCTCTTTAATATCTGAGGTCTTAGCATGAACTGTCCTGGACCTCTTAAAGAATTTATTCCTATGGGACATGAAAATGACCAAAGGAGATTCACAATCATTCTTTATAAGCATAGAGAAAGCCAGTCTTTGAGTAACCTGTCTCAAATTAGCATTATTGGGAGCTTGGCAGATATTAGTAATGTAATTACCTTCCCCACAATCGCCTATTCTAATTTGACCATATAAATTTACTTTTTCTGCCCTAAAGGAGACTGAATTATCATCTTTGCAGCTGTATTTTAGGTTTGCACTTCAGATTCATTTACTGTTACTTTCAATTGAAATATCAACAAATGAGGTCGCAAGAACATATATCTTTTCTGTGGTCTGTCAAGTGTAATGTGGCTTAATTTTAGGAGTATTTAGATGTGATTCTCCGATTCATTCTGGTTTTTTTGTAAGTAAGAAAATCCGTCTGGAATTAACACAAAATTTCAATGCAATCTGGTAGTGGAGGACATTCAAAATCAGAAGATACAGCTAGTGAAGATATTAAATAGCTACCTCAGACTAGTCAAATGGCAGAACAGGCTTGAAAAGGAGGATCCTCTGAGTGTTTTTTGGTTTTCCACTTTGAATTGTTGTAAATCTTTGGTATTTCTTCCAACTTACACTTCTATGTTGTTAATGCCACTGGGAACTATGGATGAGTCAAGAAAATCAGAGTGGCTTCTCTGTGACATTCAAGATGACTTTTTTAAAAAGGGGTGACAAACTGCCCAACAATCACTATAAATTTGTGTTAGATGAATTAGAAAATAGATTTCAGTACCAGAAACTTGGCAGGAGTTTGACCCAAATTATTTCATTGCAGCCTTGGTGGTAGAAATCAAAAATATATTAACCCAGGAGAGGGCTGAATTATTTGTTTTGGACAGTTTTATGTAGAGTTTTTCCTTTTAATGAACAGTTCTCCAGCAGATCAAGGACAGTGTGTCTATTATACTTACTTTCCATAAAAGAAAATGTAATAGAAGTATAAAATATAGACTTCTACCTTTGATAACAGTCCGTTTCTTCCACTTGCTGTAGAGCACCTGCTGTGATTTCCCTTCCCAGTTTTTAAGAAAAATTTTCACTGACTTTGTTATCAACAGTCATTGATTTTTGGTGGTTAAGGTGCTTAGCATGAGGACACGCTTGATACCTTTTGGGACTGAGCTGTTCCTATAGCTCTAGATTTAAAATGCCTCTCTGGCCATGAGGGAGAGTGAAATATATGACACTTCCTGGCTGTTGGGTAGGTGCTGTAGTCAGCATTCTTCTCTCACATGAGCACAAAGTGTTTATGTTTGTATTTACATATAGTGCCACTTGTGAAGGGTGAGTACGGTAATTTCTCACTGCTGTTTGATTAATTGGCTGAGCACCAGGGCTTTTCAGTAACTCTTGTGTTTTTCCTGATTGGCACATCTGTTAAATTCAGTAATTAAACTTTATGGTGCTATCTGCAATCACTTAATTTTATCTGTCCCATTTGCTTATCTGTGTCTCCCTCAAAGCTCTGAGTGTGGACAAGAGAACTTCTGAATGTTCAATGAGGTGATATTTATGTGCGTATCTATGAAGTTTCCACCCTTACTCACTCACCCCAATCACAAACCAGTCCATCTCATTCGAGAAGAAGCAAATGTAATGCACTCTCCCAAATGAGACTCTTTCTGCTATAAATATATCCCTTTCTGCAGTTTGCCTTGATTTTCTTTCTGCCCTCACGCTGAAGTGGCATTTAGATGTTATATTTGAGAAAGCTAGTGCTTTTGTTAACTCTTTCTGGCTTTTTACCACCATCACTTTCAAATACATATGGGCCAGTCAGTTTAGAATAGACAGAGTTTACTTGAATTACAAATATAAGAAAGGTCATACAACAAATTTTTCATCTATATTCTGCATTTCTATCCTCCCAAAGCCAAAATCAGCCTGGAGTGAGTTCTAAAGTAATAGGAGATGTCTTCATGAAAGTTTCACTAGTTGATTTGTTAGAGAGGGTATTCTGTTCCAACTTTGTGGCCTGTAGAAAATTCTCCTAATTTGTCAAAAAAAGGAACTGTTTTATCTTTTTGTTGTTCATTCACATCTAAAAGTGGTCATAGAAATATTTTTTATGAGGACTTACCTGAGGAATAAATACGCAAGAGCAAGGCAGGTTAAGTTGCAAAGTAATTGGGAAAAATAACTAGAAGTTGCAGGACAGTTGAATATGAATTGCTTATTTACATTTTCTTCTTTTGTTTGTATTTTTATTCTACATGTCTTGAAACAAAAGCCTAAATTTGGAAGAAATTGTTCTGTAAGCTAGATGTAGATGCTTCCCCATTTCAAAACTGCTGTGTTGCTTCTGGTGGTATCAGCATTTCATTTATTGACTGCTCTTCTTCAGATCTGGGCTTGCTTCCTGGTTTCACCTCTTCTGTATGTGGTAAACTTTTTTTGCAATTCTGGCTTGTGCAAAACCCATGTTCATGACATCATCACATACCAGTTGTAAAATAGCCATTGTTTTAGCTTGTCTTATGCTAAAGTTTAGGACTCCCTTGCTATCTTTTGTTCCAGCTGTGGAGAGTCAATGGGATGCCAAAATGTGTGGAGTCATCATGATTTTGGCATAGCCGCATTTTATAAGGAAGTGAAGGAATTCAATGAGAGTTGTGAAAACACTGGGGACAGCAATGGAACCACCCTCATGGGCAGCAGCATCCCCTCTATGGTCCCTACGTGGAAGTGCTGTTACTCACTTGTGTCACTAGTATTAAAGTCCATCAGGGATAGAGCATTCAGTGCTTAGACCATACTGTTCAACAGTAGTTTAAAAATGATGATGACACTGACTTCTGATGAGTAAGGGCATAACAGGAGAGGGGTTGTGGGAATCTGATCAAAATTCCAAAGACTGAGAGAAGATACACCAAAAACTACCACAATAGTAATAGAAGCTCCACAATTTGTGGTGGCTTTGCAGAGGTTTGCTGGTAGCATCTCCACTGAAAAAGAGTATATGTACTTTGGAAAATTAGAGATTTGTGTGGGTACAAAAGAAGAAAAATGCATGAAGCAGCTATAACAAAACTGTGGATGCACAATTCGTAGTATAGCCATTCCCAGTTAGTCTGAATGGAAGATTGCAGTGTAAAATAACTTTCAAACTTAAAAGAACTTCCAAACTTAGACAAACCATAACACATACTCTGATGTTAATATCATGCTGAACTTTCTGAAGTTCATAAAGTGTATTGTTGGAACTAATTAATGTGCTACTTTTTTTTTTATATTCCAAAGACCTCAAGTTAGTAGTTTGGCAATTAGGCTGTGCTTCATGTTTAGATACAAATTGGAGATAATTAGAAATGCTGAGGTACCATACAGGTTAAGTGTGCACCATTATTTGAGCTATATAATGCATTTCAGTGGTGGCTGATAAAGTGCAAAGTAAGCTGGACAGAGACGTTCTTTTCCATTCTACATTAAATCTGTAGGCATAAATAGAGCTACATTTTTCTCCTTCAGTTGAAAGAAAATGAAACCCTTCATAAGATGCTACAAGAAGTAATCTACTACTGCTGACAGTGGCATCTCCTCATGACTAGATGTGTTAGGCTTTTCAGGAATGAGCTATCATTTTGTACTTTGTGCTGGGCTGAAAAAGGCAATTTTTAACAATGCTACACTGTGCTGAATAGGTTTCCAGAAATCTCAGTTTCTAAATTTTTACAGGTTTAAATTGAACTGCCTTTATGATCTGCTACCTACTTTCTGATCCATTTTCATTTGCTGCCAAAAGGTATTCAGCTCTGCCTGAGGTCTGTGTCAAGAAGAGCTTTGATACAATCTTCTGTCAGATGCAGGCTATAGGATGGACATGCTCTACAGTAACAATAGCAACAAAGTTATAGAAATTTTAAAATATAGCAACAAAAATTTCAGAACAATTTTTGTGCTGTCCGCTCCAGACTTGAATTTTTGAAATTTTGGACACAATCCAAATCCCCCACAAATCAAAACTTTCCGGTATCTCAAGTAAGAAAAACTTTTTAAATGAAAGCAACAATGAAAGCAACTTTTTAAATGAAAGCAACAAAACCTGGCGTTTTGGAGAATGTCAAGAAAAGATTTTTCTGCCAGCATTACTCCACCTGGCTATTGTTTCTAGCAAATTTTACTTAGTATTACCTTGTCTCCGGTGCTTAGAATTTACATATTTTTCTGAAAGTGCTATATTGCAAGTCAGTATGAGAAGGAAAAAGGATAACAAATTCTCATTTGTTGCAGTGGTGTTTTTGCAGTTTTTGAGAAGGAATGAAAACTGATGCTGACCTGTTCTGAAAACAGCAGCTTGCTGAGGAAAGGGAGACCTCCAGCCCTTGGGATATCATCATACAGAAGAAGACAAGAATTGTTTCCAGTATCAAAATTGTACAGTATTTAGAAGCAAGTCCCCTTGGGACAGATTATTAATTTATATTGCTGCATGGGAAATTCCCCTCCCTAGGGATATAGATCATGTGTATACCGTCCTTGAGCAGAATACATTCCTCCTAGGACCTCTTTGGTGTGTGTAATCTTAATTGCTAGTGACAAGGATGAGTCAAAGACATGAAAAATTTCTGGTCCTGCTTTGAGTATCTTTTACACTTGTACGGAGTACTCAACAGAAAACCAAAGTGTTGTTTGGACCTAGAGTACAAAACTTGTGTGATTTGTATATTCAGATTCAGGTTTCTGAACTGTGCTATCACAGAATGGGTCAGGTTGGAAGGGATCACAGTGGGTCATCTGGTCCAACCTTCCTGCTCAAGCAGTGTCATCCCAGAGCACATGGCACAAGATTGTTTCCAGATGGTTCATGAATATCTTCAGTGAGGGAGACTCCACAATCTCTCTGGGCAATCTGCTCCAGTGAGCAGTCACTTACACTGTAAGGAGGTTTTTCCTCATGTTCAGGAACTTCCTGTGCATCAGTTTCTGCCCATTGCCTCTTGTTCTATTGGGTGGCACCACCAAGCAGAGCCTGGCTCCATACTCTTGACACCCACTCTTTAGATACTTACACACTTTAATGAGTCTCCTCTCACTTGCCTCTTCTCAAGGCTGGACAGCCCACTCAGCCTTTCATTGTAAGAGAGATTCTCCAGACCCTTGACCAGTTTAGTAGCCCTTGGCTGGATGTGCGCCAGGAATTCCATGTCTCTCTTGTACTGTGGAGCCCAGAACACAGTACTTCAAATGCACAGTACTTCAGATGTGCCTCACCAGGGCCTTGACCTGCTGGCAATGCCCTTTCTAATGCATTCCAGGATTCTGTTGGCCTTCTTGGCCACCAGGGCACACTGCTGGCTCATGGGCAGTTTGTTGTCCACTAGGACTCCCAGATCCTTTTTTCCAGCACTGCTGCTTTTATCCTCCTACAGTGGTGTACTGGTTGACATCATGCTTGAAGATTGTTAACTTCCTTAACCAGTTTTGTTTAACTGTGAGTGTGATGCAGGAAACAAGGTGTTCTCCTCTTTCTCTGCATAGGGAAAATGAGAACATATGGTCCCAGAATGACCATGGAAAGACAAACAAGTGAGTCAAAACAGTGTTTTCTAATCCTTTACATTATGGCATTCTTTGCACTAGTACATTGTAACTAGGACTGTGCATGCATTGTGGTTGATTAAAGAAAGGATTTGTAATTGTGAAGCAGTTGGGAGATATGTCTTGAGGGGAAATCAGTGAATTGCAGCTAATGCAAACCCTTCCTTCATCAAGCCTGATCCGTTTTTGTTGTGTGAATACTAACCTTTATGATGGTAGCTGGAGGCCAAGCTATCAGTGGAAATGTGGTCAGTAACTGCTGAGGCAGTGACAAGAAATGACTGGAGGGTCCAAAAATATTGATAGTGAATAGAATGTGGGATCCACATGGCTATCCATAACTGAGGGAAAGAGGAAAACCCTCTGCTCCGGAAAAATTGGAGTAGAAAAGGTTTATCTTCAGGAGCTTAAACTTAGTGTGGTTTGACAGGTTGGTGTCTTATGTAAAACAAACAACAAGTGCCAGGTCAATGCCATACAAGTACAAATTCCAGATTTCAGTTCTGCTGTCTTACACCTATCACGATAACTTCTATTAAAGGCAAGAAAAATTTGGAAGAGCATTTACAAGTAGATTTTTTTTTTCTTGAAATTAAAGATTTCTGTTTTTTTTTTTTTTTGTAAATGCAAAAATGCTTAAAAAATCATGCTTTGATTTGCATTATTTACAGTCCAGAAGAAAAAAATAATTCCTTATCTGTGATTTTTAAAAAAATCTTTGCATTGACATATTTGTTGTTGAAAAAATTAGCTAAATAATGTTTAGGAGCAGCTGAAGGTCATTGGCTAGTGTGAAAATGGCTTGTGTAAACATTGTAGAAATTTAGTAGTCCTTATGAATTTGCATATGTATGTATTTACATATCTAGGTCCTGAGGACCTCGCTGCCACCATCCAAGCTCGCTCGGCCCTGGCAGATGAACCTTGGGATTAAAGGGTGGGTTCAGTTCCGCGCATACTGCATCTCCCCTAAAAAATCCACTGCGCAGGCTTGAAGGCTTATACCCGCATCTAGGTTTATGTATGTCAATAAGTACTGCCATTTTGACTGCAAAAATTAAAATCAAAAGTGCAGGTTCTATTTGTTATAGGTGAGGGAGGAACGATACAGCGTTTGAGCTCTCCAGTTATGCTGAGAGTAAGCCTTGAGTACGGGGAGCCCAGGGAAAATTGGTAGGACCAGAGTCTTGAATTTTGGCCAGTCTATTCAATGTATCCAATTCAAAATAACTGTGGGAATTTTGTGTTAGCTATCTGATTCAAAGTTTTCAAGATCACAATCATGCAATTATCTTTGCATAAAGATAAGTAGGGAGATGACTGTTTTGTAATCTTGTTGTATTAATTGAAAAAATGGTAGGAATATTTAGTGCTATTAGTACTATTGTTTGCAAAGTTTTTAATTGTTGTATCTACACATACTTAAGTCTGCAGATTTAGAAAAAAATAGTAAATATAATTCAGATTTTTTTATCTCTGTAGCTTATCTCAATCCTTCCACAGTATTTTGTGTCCTCAGTGATGTACACAATTCTCTCAAAATCCAATATCATGAAGTGTGTAGTTAAGTTGGTACAACAGTTAAAGTCCCATCAGGTCCTGAAAGGGTGTTAGATCTTCTTTCTAATTCAAGGACAGAAAGCTGACCTATGCAGTTCATTAGACCTTCTGGAGAAGAGTAGTGAGTGACAGAAAAGTAATAGTTTCCAAATGTTAGCTCTGGGAATATTGAGAGCCACCAACAAGAATACAAACAGCTATGAGTTCAATTTATGCCATTCAATTTCTAGTCATTAATGTGGTTTAGTGTATATGAGTAGGATAAATATTTTAATTATTATGGTGTTTAGGAGAATATTATATATAAAGGCCCAAGATGATATTTTTTTTAAAAATGAATACAAAAACATTCTAAACTTCTGAGGTTTCACAGAAAACATTGAATATTCATTACCTGAGTGCTTTACTGCTTTTTTATGCTTAACTTACAGATTAATGAAGTATAATGGAGCCAAGCATAGAGTCAGATCCCTACAAAAGCAGAAGAAATGTGTCAGAGAGAGAACTGAGAATTCCCTTTTCTTCAGTGCCACATGGGTTTCGTGAATGAGTTGGGGCTGTGAAGGCAGTCACTGTGCTGCTTGGGGATGCAGCTCTAACAGTTTCTTTTCCACCGCTCCCAATTCTTTATTACTTATACACACAAACTAAAGATGCTTCCCCTATCTAAATAGTAAGAAACACATTCATCGAATCTGTCATCCCTGGTATATTCAGTCATGTGTTTAATCAGGTTCTTACTTCTGTCTTGCTGTTTTTCAGCCCAATTGAAGCAGCAGAAAGCATTCATGATGTACTTAACAATGTGGAATTGATGCCTGCTGGATTAGCATCTCACCATTCTTTTCAGTTTGACAGTTTATTATGTTGCTTTTCTCATCCTCTCCTGCACATGTATTCCTCCCATGTTTCTTTCTCCCATATGCATGCCCTTGTTACCTAAAACCAGATGACAACTGTGTATACTGGATATGTAAGGAGTTAGTTTCTATATATATGCTGCATTTTGTTCCCATTAAGTGAGGGCAGTAAAGCAAATTACAACATTACTTAATGTGGTGTAAAATTATTGCCATATGAGCAGTCAATTAACAAGATAAAATTCACAATAATGCCTTAAAGGTGAAATGTGAGAGCTTTTAATAAAAAAAAAGAAAATGTGGGGAAAAAAAAGTCCTTCCTGGTCCTCAAATCGTTATCAGAATATGCAGGCAAACAACCATGACAAGTACATTTTATTACAGATAACTTAAAGATCTCTTCCTTCATTAAAGCTTTATGAAGGCTTAATTGAGTCCCCATCCTCAATAAAGCAAATAGAGCTTATGCAGGGGTTATGGGTCCAGGACAGCAGAACCAGAGGAATACACCATCACTGCATGCAAAACTTACCTCTTGTCTTTGGGCACTGGAAGTGACCTCTTTTTCCTTACCTTGTGCTAAGGACAAAGACATTTCTGACTCCAGAATGAGACGGAGGGCTCTGAATTCAGAGATGCAGGCAACATGGGTGATAAGATGCCAGTTCTCCCAGGAACCCTGACAGTCTGCCTCTTACCTTCAGTGTTTGTGACAGGGAGGGAAGTGCAGACGCTCACTATCACTCACTGCTGAGTGTAAGGTGCTAAAGGTTTGGCAATCCACCTAGCAACCCTGAAGTCACGCCACTGGAGTTGCCTTCCTTATTGGTGTGTTGGCATTTTTATATGAAATACAACTCATACCATAGTTCCGAAGAAAAGTGCTGCCTAGGAGCTTTAATTAAATGTAATCTGAACAATCTGGCGATTTATGTCTAAACATATACAGGGTACTGAGCTTACATACGGAATACACTGATATGATTTTAACTGTCTTTTGGATGAGTATAATGTCTGTTTTCTGAAATATCAAGGTGGCTTAATACCTTCTAAAATGTGACCTTAAAATGTACCATCTTATATTCTTAACTCTCTGTGCGGGCACTGTTGCCTTTGAAAGAGGGAGACGACACATTGCTTGAGGGCATTTACAAAGTTGCTCCAAGGTGCAGGCTCAGGCTCTGCAGTGAAGTGTGGTCATCCCTCACCACAGCTGGACATCTGTGACTCTGCCTGACTTACGGCAGTATTTACGAAAAGTCCACCTAGGAAAAAGACTAGACAGAGGGCTTATTATTTTCATTTTATCTTGACTCCTGTGGTATTTAATATGATCTCAGTAGAAACTGTTCCTGAGTCAGTAGTGTGTTTTTCAATTGAGTTGTCTGTTTGTTTTCCTAAATACTCAAAGTTTTTAATGTTGTGATATCCTAGCCACCAAATGTCCTGCATACAGATCCCGGGGGATTTCCATGATTCAATTCCTTTTTTTGAGACCAGTGTTTTTTTTCTAAATCACAGCACATTTCTTAAAATGCGTTTGAGGGTCTGTAAAGAAAAGGGCTTTGTTCTGTGGTGCTTTGTTCCTGTGTGTGTATTTGTTCCTATGCATGTTCTTCATACCAGTGCGCATGCAAGTTTTTATTCAAAATTCTGTGTTGTTGCTGTTCTAATGCAGGCTTTTGCTGTTCAGTGAAGATTTTTTTCTTTATGAACTGTCCTAAAGTCAGCCTGCTGGATTAAGAATGCACTTAACTTAAAAACAGTAACTCCTTTCCATTGTACAGAATAATTTCAACAAATATTTACTGTGTAATTGATGCACAGAAAAATGAATTGGTCGAAACTTTTGCTAATGTCTTGTCCATTCAGCATTAATGTTTATTGCAACACAATTTATGGTGGAAGTCATATAGAAAGATAAAGAAGCAGTCTCTTCTTGAGGAAGCTTAAGGCCTAAATGATTCATGTACAAATGATGAGACAGCTTAACAAATTAAAGCAAATCAACAGTAAGCTTTAATTTGTATCTTACTGGACTTAAAAATCAGAGGCACTTACTGACAGTGCTTCTGTCCAAGCTTCAGTGATGAGGGAAAGATCAGGTATAGTGGTAGCAAATGTGTGTGTGTTTAAAGGAACAGCTGCCAAGAGTCTCTTACAAAACTGATAGATTTCTGTTGATATTGATAATCATTTTCAGAATATATATCATATTGCTTTTCCTTTGTAAACGAGGTTGCAAATTAAAAATGTATTACCTAGCTTGACAAGCAAAGTGCTTCCTGATCATAAGACTTGAAGTCAGTAATGTATGGTTACTATAATTCTTCGACCTGTACAGGAAATCAACAGAATCTGCCTGACTACAAGAAAGATTTTGATTGCAAGGCACTAGCTATGCATATTTATTTATTTAATATCTTTTATTTTTTAACATCTCCTCTGCTGTGGCAGCATCAGGTTGTAGAGTTGTGCACTTGTAAATTTGCAGACATTTCTGCCCGTGGTTTGTGGAATGCACAGTTTGATGTAGTATGCTTGTCTTTGCAGATGTCTTTGTCTGAAGGATTTGATTGAATGAATTGTCATATCAGGAAACTCAGTAAGTCGATTTGTTATACTGATATTCCTGTAAAATACATGAGGACCGAGCCAAAAGCTGCTGTCTTCCAAGAGGTGTTTCAACAGTCCTGTCTGATAAATCAGATTGAATTGCATTCATTTAAGTGCTGTAGCTTGAATTTCCTTCCACTCTCACTTTAGCTAAACTTGAAAGGCAGAGTTATGCAAAATCCCATCACAAACCACATGGCTTGAAGTACAAATAAATGGAAAAGAAAGAGACAGAGAAACAGAAGGATTTACTTGACAGTTGTCCATTATGCAGCCTTTGGTCTTGTCTATCTGTGCAGAGTGTACCTGGCTGATGTCTGAAGAAGACTACTCCACCCACAGTAGGAATAATTAAATGTCACCTGTACAAAATTATGAATGGCAACATCAGTGCCTGTTGAAATATACTTAATTATTGCCAGACACCTGGCAATTTCACTCCTTTTCACTGTAAACCCCACAATATCTGAACTATGAGTAGAAGCAGCAGGTAGCTGAACCATCTTAGCTTATATGAAAAAGATCAAATCATATCTGGTAAAGATATCATACTTTATATGTTGTTGCAATATCAGTACACACTGTGAGTGACTGCAGTGCAGAACAGTACCAAAAGTTGTATAATTCTTTCATTGCATCTGAATCAGAATCTGATAGATAAAATATATCCTGAGCAGTAG
Source organism: Pipra filicauda (assembly GCF_003945595.2). NCBI lineage: Eukaryota > Metazoa > Chordata > Aves > Passeriformes > Pipridae > Pipra > Pipra filicauda. The sequence continues at coordinate 95,359 of NW_024104806.1, read as the reverse complement.
GTCATTCTAAGGCTTACTGACCCTAGAGGAAGCCTGAGTCTTGGCCCAGAAGTGGGAAAAGAAACAATTTACAGATCATCTGAGGAGCATGAAACTGCTTTTTGTATCTGCAGCTGACCCTTGTGATCCTTATTTTTCTTAGACATTAGCATCTGAAATGAAGTATTGCAAAAAGGATGTAGGCCTTGGTAACTCAGAATTAACTTTTTGCATTCCTTAGTGTACAAACTTACTTCAGAAATGAAGTACAGCACATAAGTGCTTCAGCTTATTCAGTTCTGTACATATAAATACTTGAATAAACAAATATATTTCTGGCTTCTGCTATTAATCACTTTATGGCTTTAGATCTAAAATAATTATTTATGATAAGGAGAAATTCTACTCATGATGCATGAAATCTTTGTCACCTTAGACATTATTTAGGCCAGGGTCACTCTCTGCCTGGAAGAATTCATCCTCGCTTGGGCTTAATCCAAAAGACTTTGGATCGTTTGCATGCAACTTTTCTTTAATATTTGTTGCTTATGGGGAAACAATTAAAGCTGATTAGGAATTTCCCAATTTGGCTACTTTGGCATAAGAAGATTGCATTGCTGAAACTATTATTTTTCCAGCAAATAAAAGCTGCAGTTTCTCTTGCAAGTCAGAGGCTGATTTGACTGTACACATGGAAATTATCGGGTGATAAGGTGTTCTCTTGGAATGTGGGAAGTCCTGTCAAGGACCTGTCTAGAATTAATCAGAATGGAAGGTTGTACTGTGGTCTTCTCCATCTTAGGCAAGTGCCCTGAACACAGAACTATTTATTGTCCTTACAGAAGGATGAAAAAGCTGTAGATGGAATAATTCTTCCCTTCCTCCACTTTCAAATCTTTTTGAAAAAGCTTTTTCCCGTCTTTAAATAGATGCAATTTTTTGTCGGATTTTAATGGTATAAGACTTTGCATTTGACTCCATCTTTTCACCATTTTCCCATTTCACCATTACACATAGGTATCACGCCCTACTGAATTTTAGAACTATCATTTGTGTTCTTACCATGCCTTCCCATTGTGATCTTAATCCTGTTTATAACCTTACGCCACTGAAGAAGCTGTACATTTAATGAGTAATGATGCTGGCAGGTTTTAGCTCATCAGACAGGTCTTCCTTCTGTTTTTATTTCTGAATGGCTGTCAGAAGAATGCTGTTTTCTTAAGTAAGAAAGATAAAGTTGAACATGTCTAAGTATGTTGAAAGTATCTTATCTGAATGAGAGAAAAGCAAAGATGTTCTCAGAGGCCACTGATAAAATATAGAGAGCTAGCTACTGTAAGTAGGCAAAATACTTTTCCTTTAAATAAGCTAATCCATTTTATGCCAGCAGAACTTCTGGTGTAAACATAGTTTTTCCTGTTTATACAGTTTTGTTCATCATAAAAGGAATAGGGATAATACAGCCTGAATTTTTGATGCCACATAAGTACGTCTGCACAGTTTTTCTCAATGCTTATATATTTTCACTGCACTCCTTGCTTTCCAGTGCAGAAAGATCATCTTTGCAAGGAAAAATACAGTTTTGACCTTGTACACCCATCTAATTTCTGCTCTCTCCAGTGAGATTTCCAGCAGGTCTGCCAGGTGTGAGTTAAATTTTCTTTCATTATCAAGAATAAAGCAAACATTGTTACATCAGTAACAGATCATCAGACAGCTACCATGTAGAAGGTGCACTGGGCTTTCATTGTCTTATGTCACTGCACTCTAGTGAGCCAAAAGCAAAATGGTTTGTTTTGCTATAAAGCCACTCAATCTCTCTTCTTTGCCTTTCAGCTCCGGTGAATGAAATCATGGACCTCATTTAGAGCTCGTCGCTATTGACCAGATGATTGTCCCCAGCCAACTGCTCTTTTTGAAACTGCAGTGCAATAAATAGGACCTCAACTTTAAACCTGCAAGCCCAGGGGTGCTGTGTGAGAGGGAGGTCTGTCGGTAGTCTGTGCTGCTGCATGGATAGGGAGGCTGGCAGGGGTGTGCAGGGGAATTGCCCTGGTCCCTTGTCCTGGCTATCCAAAATGAAGAAGGGGGCTTCCTTAAGGATTGTCCCTAGAAGGGGAAAGCTTAAAAAAGTGTTTGCACAGCAGAATGGTTGTTGGAGAGATATAGCAATGTAGCAAGGCCTGGTAGTGAACCCATAAGGCCAAGGTCACAGATGTCTTTCCTGTGGATCTGGAGTTGCACTAAAGTCATGGGGACAGTGGAGTTTTCGATTAAGTCTTTCCTGTGAAATTGCTTTCCAGTGAAGCTTAAGGCAGGTGCCTGAGTACAGCTAATACCTGCTATTCAATTCTTCTGGTAGCATAGCATCTGGAGGAGATCAGTGGAAAATGTGACTTCTTACACCATTGCTTTTCATTGGCATCCCTTACCTAGAGAGACAAGGTATATTGCACTCCTCCAGCCTCTGAGCCTTGTGTAAGTCTTTACTGTTTCCCTTCTCTTTTCATCATATCTTAATGATTTTTGCTGTGGATAAATAGGTACTCACTGAAGTACCACGAATGAAGATGCTTTGTTGGTGACCATTCCATTACTTTCAATGAGCTTTGGAACGAAGGTGCTCTTATTTCTCTTGTACTAATTTGTCCTTTCTTCATTCATTTACCTGGGCATCTTTATGACTTTTATTGTCTATTCTTTCTTCACTCTTCCTAGTTCCTTCAGTATTTTGCAGAATTTCTTCTTCCTTCTCCTCTCCCTCTACATTCACGTTATCCTTTAATGGAGCCCTGTGACCAAAAAAGAGTTTTAGAAAGAATAAATGGTGGTATTTGCCCTTTTTACATTTAATTTTCTTCTTTTTATCTTTTTACTCATTTGTGGGATTAGAATTAATTATTTTTCACTCTTATTTTACTTTATCTGTATTCGCCAGTTATTTATTTGAAAACAGAGAGAAATTAGTAAAGCAGATATTGCTAATTGTTACAAGAGGCAGATGGTTGCCTGTGTCTTACTCTGCACATGGTAGGTTTGGCTTGGGCTTAGTTAGGACTGGAGATATCCTGTCACCAAGAGCAGACAATAGCAAGTCTGGATGCTTCTACTCTAGAAGTTGTTTGCAATGCTACAGAAATAGACAAAAGAGAAACCTCTGTAGTGGAAACATTTGTTTACTCCTGGTTTTTAGGGTTCTGCTATCTACTACTATATTCTACTATCTTTTAGCCTTTTTTAACTCGAGCATGCTCTCTCTTTCCAAGTCTGCCCAGATATTCGGCTTGTTTTAAAGAAACTTTTAAGCTACCTGCATATTGAAGATTGTTTCTCTTGTTCTTGGCACTGCCTCTGAAATTTTGTTTCCATTATAGATGACCTCTCATTTTATGTCCTGTTGATCGCTGCTCTGAAATACTAGGCAGTCTAATCTCTGCTCCTAGAAGACATCGAGAGGAGATTTTTTTCCCCCTTATTGATCTTTTAAATAACACTTTCTCTCCAGTCCGTGCAGTTTAGCTGATCAATGGTGTGGCACAACAGCTATAATGTGTGAGTTTCTAAGAAAACCACGTTAGAAGTGGTTTGTCTAGCCTACTTACCAGACTTTTATGTATAACCTCTTCTCAGATAATCCACAAATCACTGACTAGTATTCATGGGAGAAAATCCAATTGACTCCACTTCTTCTGCATCATTAACAGACTAAGCATGCACAGATATTTATTTAGACCACACAACATGTTTTATAACAAAATTAAACAGTGGTGTCCTCTAAATAGCAATGACAACAGTCCTTCACAACATATAGATTCCCCTATCATATGCAGAGTGGAATTCTAAACTGTATTCAAATCAGCCACCACGTTCTCATCCTCAGTATCATGAGGGGTTTGCTTGCAAAGTATATTTTAACTGCACTGTTAAGGTATGCATTGTCAATATAGCCCTGAAGGTTGAATCCCTTTATTTTTGAAAATACAGCCTTTGTTTAAGTGTATTGGTTATAAATTTTTGAAGAATTGGTGCTGTAAGATGAACCATTTTTAAAGCAAATATCATCCCTGAAAATCATCTCCAATACAGTTTTATATGCAAACTGAGAGCCTTGCAAAAGACCAAATCAAATTAATTAGCTCTACCTATGTAACACTGCTCCTGTCTCACTGAACTGACAGCTGAAGTGAAAGGCATGTTCAGACTCCACAGCACTGTTACATTATTCTGCACCTCTGGAGAAGTCTCAGGGGTCAAAAACAAATTATATCTATGCTGTCAAAAGAAAAAATGGGTAGAACATGCTGCTTTCTGAAAGTTTCTAATGCCATTTTGCACTTTGACCCATAAAACGAGGGTTATTGGCAAGTGTAAAGGGATATAGGCTTAGATATATTATGCTGCAGATTTAACATTATTACTGCCCTTATGCAGCTAATAAGCAAAGTTGTGGGAATCAGGATACCAATGGAACCAGAGACTTGCTAAGTGGCTTCCAAAAACTGCTTCTATCAGCTGAAATGAATAGGTCCTGCCTACCCACTGCAGTTCGATTGGTGCTTGCTGCCATCAGACCTGGCCTAGTGCTGGCTGTACAGGAAGAAAGTTCACCTGCAAATACTACACATGCAGTTATTGCACCTGCTAGTACTAAAATGCGTGATAAAATGTCGTCTCAGCCAGGGCTTTGAATATACGTCAGAACAGCAAGAACTGATGTAGAACCTACTGGAAGTTCCTTGAAGAATGAGGGGACAGCCCATGCAATGTTATGGTGCTGTGGGTTTAAGGAGAGGACATCCTAAGAGTGACAGGAAAGTCTTTAAACTTCTAAAACATATGTGAAAAAATTCCTTTCAAATTGAAGGGAAATAGTTAAGGGCGAACAATTCGGAATTTCAATGTTTTGTAGAATCAGGGCATCAATTTCAAAAGAATTTGACTGGTTTAATGTTCTAAATAAATATATTTAGCTACATAGAAATATTAGAGATGTATTTTTCTATATGTGTATATAGAGATTATTAAAGTTTTAGTTTCAAACCTCAAATCATAAGCCTATCCTAGATTAGAAAATGCTTTTCAGTATCCTGCATTGGGCTGTCGATGATGGTGGCATCAGTTAACCCTTGGAAGGTTCTGAACAACATATGACAATGTTTACTGTCACAGACTGTGGCTATAGTGCATGTAATAGAATTGTATCTTTTTCAAAGGCTCTTGATTCTTAGCATGAAGATTAGTGACCTGTGAAAAGGAAAACTTCTGAGATGTAAGTCACTTAAGGTGCAAACGGCCCTGTGGTGCCAGCAAGGAGGAACAAGAGAATGATGCAAAATTACAAGCTGAAGAATTATTTATAGTGAACTTTTGAGAGAACTTTTGTGCATCTGTATGTATACAAATACCTGAATACTAATGCATTTGGTGGTGTGTGCTGTGATTGATCTTAGCTGTCACACAAGTCCTAAAGGACAAAATATTTCTTTGACATTCACTTCTGTACTCAGATCTGGCAGAGAATTATTTTTTCATGGGTGGCTACAACCCAGAACAGGAATAAACCAACCAAACAAACAAGAAAAAAAAGAACAAGAATCATATACCAGTCTCATGCGTGAAGGTGCTATGTCTGAAGGAAACTATTTTGGCAGTGGTTATACAGTTGAATGTTTTTCAGTGGTGAAAAATGTATCCGAGATTCTCCATATTTGAGATTTATTTTCAATTAAGGAGCATAGAATAGCTCTTGAAGACTCTAATACACTGAATATTTGAAATTCCTTCATATAGTACAAAATCCAAGCAACAGAGAAACCTGCACCATAAAGTAAAGTAAAGGATGGATCATGAACAGAGGAGTAAAAACACAAAGATGATACAGAGCCATTTCCTTTGGTCAGAACAGTTTCTGTAGGACAGGTGAAGAGAGGGTTTTACCAAGGCCTGCACTGACAATGATTTTACACTCAAAGAGGGTAGATCTAGATTAGACTCAGGAAGAAATTCTTCACAGTGAGAGTGGGCAAACCCTGGAACAGACTGCCCAAGGGGATACTTCATCCCTGGATGTGTTCAAGGCCAGATTAATGGGGCTTTGGGCAACCTGGTCTAGGGAAAAACGTCCTTGTTCATGGCATGTGGGTTGGAACTAGATGGTCTTAAAGGTCACTTCTAACCAAAGCCATTTTGTGGTTCTAACATTCTGTGAATACCATTTGTTGATTTCATCAGGAGCGCTGAAGGAACAGAGAGACAGCAGAAAGGTCATGGTACTGGGGCACCATATTGAAAAGCTCCCTTACAGCATCTCACTATTGAAGGACAGTAATAATCGAAATATGAATCTAGGAATCACAGTCACATAGCAGAAGATGTTACTAAGATTTTCCTACCTCTTACAAAACTGTGGAATTACTGGATCAGTTGGATAGAAACCAAACACTTTAATTGGTTATTTTTTTAAGTCAAAAAGAAGGAAGAATAATGTCAGATGAAAGTGAATAGCACTTCTGAAAATTTATTACAATGGGACTTGATTTTGAATAAAACCTAGGAACCAGCTGTGTTTTTTTTTCTTTTTTCTCAAACCCCTTGTCATAATGAAAGCTGAAAAAATAGAAGAGATTATGCCACGTCTGGACTCTTTGGGCCCTCAGAGTTTGTTCTGGAACAGGGAATCAGCAGCCCTTTCAAGAGACTGATGATTGCTATATTGCTTTCCAAGTCAGTTAAATAATACAGAGCTACCTTACTGGCAGACACCTTAAACTCCATGTGCCAGGAAACCTGTAAAATGCCTTCAAAAGGCAAGCCTAAAATTCATGGACCTAGTAGAAATGTTTTTTTGGGCACATGCAATTTCCTGATGCCTTTTTCCCCTCCAAAGTGGTCCTGTGTTGCAGTCAGTAATTGCCTCTCTCTTTTCTCCCTGTCCCACAGGGACAAACAAGCTTTTCATCTGTCTCCTTGCTCTGCTTCACAGATGCCAGCCATACTCTTCCCGCAATCAGTTATCTAAATGATTAACATAATTAAGTTAAACTCAGTGGAATTGTTCCCAAATTGTGTTTAGCCTAAGGGGTGTTTTGGCTTGGAAGTAGAGCTGGTATTTCCAAACCCCCTCTTTATTTTTTTTTTTTTTTTTTAGTTTAGGTATAATTATATCAGTAGTTTTCCTTTGATTTCTTCTTTTCTTTATAAATTATAATTCTAGATCACAGTAACAGTACAGATTTCATGGATCTGTAAAAACGCATCAGAGGTAGTGGCTTGCCTTTTCCTCTGAACAGTACATGGAGTTCTTGAGGAGATTTATTAAGAGTTTCTAATAACTGTAACCTACTGTTACAGTAGGGCAACTAAGCCAGTGTAAACAATTGCTGATGTGGTCTTTAGAGGTAGCAAACATTTTCTGTGAGTGTGGTTTTGTATTTCTTTGTGGGCAGAGAATAGGAAGAACAGTTTTTTTTTAAAATCTGTGGTTGAGTAAAATGATGGCGTCTCCTAGCTGAACTGGCTGCTTAGATGAAGAACAGCAAAAAACAAGAGTTTTAGAACAATGACATCAGGAAAAACTGCCCTCCCCACCTTTTTACCTCTCCTATTAAAGCAGATTAACATTAACCTGGTTGTCCCTATTTTTCATAATCACTTGTCTTTCAGATATATTTCTGTTCCAGAAGTACCACAATGCTTCAGCAAGTCATAGTCATACTGAGACAATCCCTGACCTGGTTTTCTGGTGATTTAAATGGAAACTGCATCTAACTCTGGTGATTGTACTAGTGTAACAGAAACTGACTTATAAACAACTTGTGCAAAACCATCTATAGAACAGGATTTTTGCTAGTGTAACCATTTCAATTAGAGGCAGATGGAGTGAACCTCTTTCTCTTCATTTATATATGCTTAAGCTGTGTAGTTAGATGACTCTTTGCACTGATGGAGCAAAGTATCTTAAATTGCAAAATTAATTAGAGGAACGGAGTGTTGCATTTAATTTCACCCTGTAAGATTGTTAAGAATGAGCAATCACAAGGGAAAATATGGAACAGGAGCAAAAGAGAAGGACTGGAGAAAAAAAGTAGTGGCAGTTTGGACTTGCTTCTTTCCTGCTAGTTAAGTCACTACTTTCAAATAGAAGTGTGTTTGGTTTATTTGTTTTGTTTGGGTTTGGTTGGGGTTTTTTTGGCATGTGAATGATGCTGTTAATTATCTTGGCTGCTTGCTCAGTCAGGCTCAGTTTGTCTCTCCAAGTGCCACTGTTTGGTGTTACTGTGCAGAAGTTGCATTCAATTCTTTGCAGTAATTTGGGGCACAGTGCATCTTCTAGATGATTCTTCATGCCACAGGTGTTGAAGTGGTTCCTTTTGTTTAGCAAGACAAAACTGAATTATAATGAGAAAGTTAATGTATTGGAAAATGACTCCAAATGGAATAAAATTGCATTTTGCTAACTAATTAAATTTGTTTTTCATCCCTTAACATAAAAAATATAATCATTTCCAGAACCTGGTAGTGCCGTGCTTTCAAGACCTTTGGGGGTTCTATTGACACTCATTCTCTGTCTTACATGCTCTTCATTCATAAGATTGTTTCAAATGCAGACCAATACTCCCTGTTACAAAGATTCCTGCACTTCCCTTTCTGTTGTCTCGTTTCTTTGTGTTAAGGACTATTGCTTTCCTTTGCAATCTGTAGTACTTTTATGCCATAAATCTTCTTTGTTTCATTACACCATTGGAATATATAATCTTAGTTAAATCAGTCAGCTGAGTTGTCTCGGATTTTAATTTCTTGTGTTGGTGGGAATCCTGAACAGGTCTACAATTTTGTTACATTTGTTATAGCTTACCACTAGTTTTGATTTCACCTTACAGCTATTTACTTGGGGAAACGAGAACATTGGATAAGATGCCCATCAAGGGTGTCGGAACTGCATTTAAGATACGAGCACTTCTATGTCACCTTCTGGTATAAAAATGGGCTTTTGGCAGTGTTCTTGCAGGGGCAGAAAGGCAGCAGTTAGAACTCAGAAATGTACCTGACTTTATTACATTTTAGAGTACTTATAAAAAGGGTCTGAGAAAAAAATCAGTGCTTCCATTTGGCCATTATGCTAAAATTTGAATGTTCAGTTGTCGGCTTGAAAACTTACCTGGGAGTCCTTTAAACATGGACTTTCTATAAAATGCTCCTTATTGCAATTTTCTTAGGAGTATTACAGTAAATAAAATCTTTCATTATACTTTATTTTCTGATGGCCTTCAAATTTATTCAAAAGTTAGAAGATCACTGACAGATTATTTGGTTTTGGTTTTTTTAATGCTAAATGATTTTTTTAAAAAATCAAAAAGATACATAGTTCAGTGGTGTTTGAACACAGGCTGCTGTGTAAATGCATGATGTAATAGCTTGCAGATGACTAATGTTACAGAGATGCCAGAGTTGAAGAGGTCTTTGAATCTTTTATCCAGTCTTCCAGTCGTTTCTTGCTTTTTTCTCTTTTTATGCCCTGGCATCATGAAGTTAGAGAATGCAAACTGTGGTGAGGCAAATATGGTGGCAGTTTGGGGCCTTCAGGCTGGTCTCTCTGAATTTGTGGACTTCTGTCACATGAGAAGGGATAGGTTTTCAAAGTCTAGGACCTGTCAGGGCTGAAGAATTTTGGTTCCAGTCATGAGCAGCGTGACAGAAGGACTTGCCTGCAGGTGCACTTCCAAGCACATGGCATGGTCTGGCCTTAGGCAGACTCCTGCCAGGGAGACCTCTCCAAAACTGTTATTCAGCTCTCAGGCTTCAACTTCCCCACTCTATGAGAGAAGGCCTAGAAGTCAGGAGAACCTCCAGGACAACCAGAGCTACCAGTGAAAGGTTATCAATAAGGTAATTCCATGAAGGCACATCAATTTTCTTTAAATATCATTCTTAATAAAACACATTTTTTTACCTGGCTTTTGTGTTAGGTGCAATATTTGTTTTCAATTTACTTAACAAGGGAAAAGTCCAAGGATTTATTTTGTGTTCCAGAATAAATAATATGCTATGGACGGTTGAAAATGAAAACGTGAAAATACCATTGGATTTGAATATATGCAAAACTCTAATTTTTTTCTCTTGTATCATTTGTGTACACTGGCATTTAAAGGTTGAGAAAGTTGTTCCCTGAGGATATATTTTGTAATCTCAGATCCATTCAGGAGTATCTAAAATTCAGATTATTCGAAAAGAATAAGGAGAATGAAAGGACGTGTGTGGCATCTTTGACTCTATTCACTTGACTCAACTCTTTTTAAGAAAAACTAATGATATAAAAGAAATCACAATGGGTATATTCAGCCATAATTCATAATGTAAAGTAGAAACTCTTTTGCATTATATGTTAAAGCAAAACAGCATCTATAAAGTGCTAATTGAAAACTGATTTTCATATTAAGAGGTATTCCATCCCAAACAGGGTTTTATATTTGATTTTGTAAAAAACCCATAAAGGCTTTCTTGCCTTTGTCTTTGAGTAGCATAAATTTCTTAAAGTTTCTTGGATATGTAGCTTTTTTTTTTTTGGTTACTCGTCATGTCATTTTAAAGATTTCAACTCAAATGAAGCATTGTGCTATACAAAATGTCAGTGATTGAGTTCTTCCAGAACTTTCTTGTGCTTTCAGTGCTAACAGTCTATTTCTGCAGTGTTTCTCTGCTTGATTTTCTAATGTTGGCTACTATATGTATTTGCAATCTGGAATCAAATATTCACATAACACTGCTGATTTATCCTGGTTTCATATCCAGCCTCAATTGCTCTGCCAGGGACCCTTCCTGGTGAAGCTGGGGATGTTTCACTCCCTGCTTCCTCCCTTCAGCATACAAATGGACCAGAAAGGGTTTGCACAGAAGAACTTGTACAAGGCTTTTCCTTCTCTTCTTCTGAACTGTAAATCACCTGCACATCCCCATCCCTTCATCAGGTTCAGACAGAGCTGTTTTGATGTGAAAAGCTACCACAAGCTTTCAGGTAGCTCTGCTGTTAAAATTATTACTACCATTAATATTTCCAATAAGATTATCAAAACATCTAACACTTTATTCCATTCAATTCCTGGGCTATTCACATTTAGAGAGCCTGATAGGGGAAAAACAAAAAAAGGCTATGTAGGAATCTCACCCATCCTTTGTGAATATGACAGTGTAAATAATATAGCTACGTATGACTTGCTGTTTTAATTAGTGGCCTGTTATCACATAGGTAATGAATGGAAAGAATTCTAACCTACCTATTATCGTGTACATTGGGCTGAACATTTCTTTGAAGTCAGCTTAAGATTTGGGCCTTTGAATTTTAAAGAAATAATACCTACTTGGGGCAGTGGTCAATTAAATTGGACTGGTGGTGTTTAGTTAGTTGGCAGATCCTTTGTTTCTAGTGATCTAAACAGGAAGCACATGCTTTGGTTACACTCCCTGGTATTTAGAAGAGAACTTCCAAACTTTCTTCATTAGCTATTGTTTTTATTGTGTGCAGTTTTCTACAAGAAAGCAAACAGTGAAAAGAAGATGTTCACAGATGCAAATTACCTCTGCTCCTTTCCATGGCCGTAGGTACCCCAGACTCAGAGGTGCCTGAAACTTCAAGAGAACTCTTTTAACAGGATGAAGCACCATCTTTGTTGCTGTTTAGAGCTTTTTATAACACCAGTGGGATTCTGTTAAACAGCACCCTCTGATTAACAATGCAATATCAGGGATGATTGCCAACTTATTAGCACCAGCTTGACCACAGCTTCACTGCTTGTGTGGGTGAGTAGGAATTTGCATAGGAAGGAAATCAAGAAAGCTGTCATGGGAATAGTGAGGCTTAGTTTTGTGGAACAGTAGAATCACAAGGGATTTTTTCATTGATGCCAAAGTGCCAGTTCTTCTTTTAAGAGTAAGGTGACCAACAGAAGGGTATTTATCATTTTAAAATAGCCTTTAGCTGTGCTACTGTATTATAAGTTCCAGTAAAAGTTTAGACTATGTCCTTCTTAACCATCCAGGTTGTGCTAGACCCTGGATAAGGAATCCCAACAGGTTTTGAATACTAGTCACTAATTTTTAATGCAGGTGCATTTTTACACTGACATGGAACATCACAGTTAATTTCTACCTGTGGGTTTTGAACAGAATTAATGGAAAAAAAAAATCAGGAAAAAAAATTGAGCGGAGATGATGCAGAGCAGAACAAAATGAGCAGAGATGCCTCAGAGAAGTGATGGATGGATTTTAGTAGCAGCAGCTGTGACTGTAGGACCTGGCTGGGGAAGATGGTAGCTGTATGTACAATATGTATATCAATACCAAAGAACCCTTGTATTGAAAGAGTAAGTCAAGAGAGTAATATCACTTGTAATAAGTGAACACTAAGTAGCACTTAGTATCCATGTGGTAGTCCTGGTCTTTTCTATGGCTTTGACGTTTGTTTCCGGTACTTTGCCATTCCTCAGGAACTTCTGGACAGCTTTCTGGTGACACTGGCTTGCTCAACATTTGAGAGCCCTTGCAGCTAGTTGGGAAAAAAATAGAGATTAAAGAAAAAGTGAAAGACTTTGAAGCTACTTGGATATCATGTAACTAAAAATATCTATATTTGCACCAGCTATAGTATTTGGCACTCTGTCTGAGCAATGTCTTGAACATTTTAAGAATAATCATACACACTTCAATACTGGGAAACAAAAATAGAAGAGCCAAGTCCAGGCAGACCACGTAAGTCAGTGAAAAAGCCACAGATAGAATTGCTGCCCCTGCTTTCCCTTCTGTCTTAGAACACCAGTCACAGCTTCCAGAAAAAGAAGAAAAGCCAGCAAAGAAGAGCTGAACAGCTGAACAGGACTGTCAGTCCTGGTAAAAGTCTGTGGAGGGAGTACAGAAAGGATAAAGGACCATCTCTTACTTAAGCTTGAGGGCTGAAACTGTGAAATAGTATTTATATGCTGAGATCTGTGGGTTGCTTCAGTTATAGTGACATGGGACAGTATCAATTAGAGAAAATTTCAATAACATAATTAAGAGATAACACTTTGCTGCTGTCTCTCTCTTTTTGTTTTTTCTTTCACTTGAAAATTCTCCATTGATTTTAATTAAGCTTGTCTTGGACTCATGACCATAATCAATGTGATTTTTTTCCCTAATTTAACAACTAGCTTTGCTCATCAAGACACTTTTCCCAGGTGTAACATGCTCTAGTTAAGAAGTTTCATTTTGAGCTATTCTAGTTCCTAGAATGACTTAAAAATGCCTTCAGAATATAGAGCTAGGGCATGAATGAGTATAATTTTTCCAAATTAGTAAGTGCATATCCTCAATTTGCTGCAAATGCTTTATCTTTCCACAAAAAGCAGATACTTTAAATACTAGGTACCTAGTGGAAAATACCTGAATAAAGCTTTTTTTTTTTTTTGCATGCCATCTTATTAAAAGAAAGGGGAAAAGGAGCACTTACTAAATGCTTACTTGCAAATTTGTGTAATCATTGCAATTTTTGTCATAGGAATTTGAGCAATCTACTTATCATTTCTGAAATCAAGATAAATACTTTTAGTCTAGCACAATATATAGAATAGTCCTGCCAAGGGAACAATTCTGAATTGTTAGTTAAACCAAATTGCATATGCTTAAATGCTGACAAAAAGATGTTTCTTTTATGAGGGATTTTTCAGTTTCCTTTGTAAGGGATTTTTGATTCCTTGCTAATGTTTTTGCTAAGACTCAGAACCTGATCCCTATTTCTGTAGAGTCTCATCCTTCCTATAGCAGGAAGTAGCATCTACTTCCACTGACTTTCAATAGTTTTCTTTGCTTTGTTGCTTGGGGAATTTCAGGCAGTGACCTGTAGTATGGGCTCATGTCCTTCATGTCTGATTAAATTTAGATAAGAGACAAAGGATCCACTAGCTGTGCAGATAGTCAACAACTTCGTAACAGAAGGCAGCATACTAATAGAGCCCTTATGCAAGTAGTGCTCAGTTCTTTTGACTGTGTGGTTATTAATTTCTTCATGGACATTCTCAAGAGCTCTTATCTGCATTATCCGTGTCTCACAAATATTATATGATTTCTTCCAACAAGATTTTAATAGGAGTTATTTTTCAAGTAACCAAGATTTGCATTTTTTTCCCCAGGATTGACATTTCCTTCTGTTGGAAATTTCTTGTTTTTTAAAAAAATAGAACCTGTGAGTTTTTTACTTCATTACCAAACATAGGAAGTCTAATTATAAATGGTGATCTTGAAAAATTTAGATTAAGTTACTTCCAAGAATATCCTTTAATTCAGGTACTTTTAAAGTTCTGAATATTGTCTGTAACATTCTATCATAATGCACAATGATTTGAAGTTTCTTATGTTCACAGACTGAGAATTTGAATAAAGTTTCATATGCAAAGTTTAATAGCACCATGAAATAAGAAAGTACAGTGATTCCCATTTCACAGACTGAAGTATCAGACTCTTAGCTAATGGATTTACATTGCTCTGGGATCTGAGCTGCCATCTCTGCTTGATAATCCACTGTACCATGTCCTAAATTTCATCCGTTCTTACTTTTAATGCCTAGCTGAAGTGCTTCAGTAAGAAAATCTCACCCTTCAGATAATTAGAGATCTAGATCTACTGCATTGCAATTAGAGATCTAATTGTACTAGATATAGTGCAGCTTATTCCATTTAAGGTATGAGGTACCAAAATGTAAGTGCAATGTAATATTATGTACCTATTGCCATTGGTTGCAGAGGGAGACTATCATCTTCCCTTAGATTTGGCTAATAATACCTGAATTGCATCAGCAGTAATCCAAAACCAGCAAGGAAGATTGTGAGGAGCAGAGAGTGACAGGCAGCCATGGGCTGGAGCTATTAGTATGAGACCTTTGCCCTTGTCTTCTAATACAGCTTTTGTGTAGTGTAAATACAAGGAGTCTCTATACCAGCATTGCAAAAAGGATCTGTCTAAATAAGCGAGGAAGAAAATAAATCCTCGTGACCCTGACATACTTCTACAGGCCCCAGAGGCTCTTTGATTAAGTAAAACTGCCACTTACCAGTGCTATCTTTTCACTTTCGTTTTCCTCATTAATCTTCAGTACTGCTAACAATAAGACATATTTAATGGGTACGTTAAGTCACTTGTAGCACTTTATCTGTAGATTGCTGGCTCTTGTCCAGCTGCTGTAAAAGTGATTAAAACGTGTTGTCATCTCATGGCTGCTCAGTGGCCCGAGACAGTTCAAGCCCTCCGCTAGTGGAGGACCCACATCAGCTAGGCTACAAAGAGTCTTCATCCAATTTCTACCAAATTAGGAGTCTGATTCTAACAAGAGGAAACAGGTCACTGAGGCTGCATGCTTCAGCTCCCATACCTATTTCTGTCCTGTGTCCATGCTGTGCCTGTGAGGAACTCTTTGGTCTTCAAGACTACCAACCAAGGAACTTCCGCAGACTGAATGTTATGTAACTATAATCCTTTACAAATCAGAAAAAACTTAACTTTTACCTTTTAATAATTAGGAATGATATCTCAGATAAATTTCACTCTTGTCCCACCGATAGGGAGGGTTTTTTCATTGTTTAGAATCTTCAGGGCTCCCTTCTGGAATGTTCAGCATTCATTCCCTTACCTGGGGGCTACTGCTATGAGATCAGAGAGTGGAGGCTTATGAAGGCAAAGCTGAGTATTTGTGTGTTGGATGGATCTTGGCTCCTGGCTCTTAGCAAAATTCCAGTTGAATCAAAACTTTGGAACGGGGAGCCTGGAAGCATAAAGAAGCTCTATTTAAATTGGTGATTTTAGGATTTCCAGATTACCTAATATTAATTCAAGAGCATGGAAACCAAGGGAGCTTTCAAAGAGTCTTGGCCATCTTAACAAAAAGGAAAGGCTTGCTCAACTAGATGAGTTAAAATTTCTTTGTCGTAGTTTTCATGATGAGAACCTGAGGATCTGATGCTGAGCGGCTTTACTGTAATTGCCTGTTCATCAGCTTCTGAACTAGATGTAAAGTGGCCAAGGAATGGCCTTTTTTACCATGATTTTGATGTTAAATTTAAGTTCACTTAATTTTATTCTTCCTTGGCTCTCATAAGTGCAGTAATAGTTTTGTTTCTGCTTTGAGTTTTATAATTTTTCTCCCGCATTCAGCTAAGGGAGAGTGTGCAGGGGAATAATAGTTGTTCAGGTGGAAGAAAAATATGTATGAACTGTCTGAATACTGAAAGTATTAATTAAGAATATGCATTATAAATGCACTTTTTTTCTAGAAGCCCATAAAATTGGTTGGCTGAAGCAAATTATTTTCTTCTTTGCAGTGGGAGTTATGAAGCAATGTAGATTTTAGTGCTCAATGTACTGTAGGATTAATTATAGTCCTAAACCCATCAGACTTTCAGGAAACAGAACCTGATCCTTGAAAAGAATGAATGGCTCCAAAGAGAGAGTGCAATTTGAGTATGCTGCTAAGAGGCTGAATAAGATGGGCTTAGTCTCCCAGTATTTCAAAGGATTAGCTCCTTATTCTTATTAAGGATATGCATCTTGAAAGACTGAATGTGAACTGAGATCTGGCATAGTTGGGAGCAGGTAATATGTTCAGAAGTCTGTTCAAAGGCATAAAGCTTAGTTTAAAAATAATGTAGATAAAATTTTATTAATAATGAAAAAGTTGAAACATAATGTTTGCAGAAACCTTTTGGTATATTAAGTTAAAAATGTTATTTTCCTTTTTGTTATTTTTGAGCCTCTTGATTATGCAAAGGAAAGCACCAGTGTATTATATTCATTGAACCATTAAATGGAGTCCAGCAAGTGACTAAAATTAATAGGTCAGCATGAAACATGGGTGGATGCAGAGGAAAAAGCCCAGGGTGACTAGCTGTCGAAATGTTGCATCTGTTAGTCAAGGTGAGTGGTGTAGCCCAATTTTTTTTAAAATAGTCTTCCTATTTGGGCTTTATTATATTTCATGTGTGCTTGTAGTCTTTAAAGTGTTAGATGAGGATTAAATGGGAAATATGTAACTATTCTTTGTAATGATATACCATGGAATATTTTCTAGTTAGCTCCCAAAAAAACTGATTTCATATTCAGTGATGGTATTTTCTTGAACTAACAGGTAAGGCATAATAGGTAAGCTATGTTTGCATTAAAGACCTACACAGAGGTTTGCCAGCTTGAAAGCTGTAGAAGAGATTGTAGAGCCAAAGGAAATATACAGAAGAAGAAAATGAAACAGCTGAATGTGAGCTGCACTTGGTAGAACTGAGCAAAATGAAATAGTGTGATCACAGCTCCCAAAAATATCTGAATAGACTGATGCTTTGGCAAATGAGAAGTAGGTAACATAAGGCTGGAGGGTGTGGTGGGTTGCTGCTTACCTCAGTTATATATTTTTTTCTGAGAATAGTGAAGCTCCTGGGTTTTTAACCCATTTGCTCCTAAATTAGTGGCAGATATGTCTGTTGGATTGCACCACACTGTGCTCTTGAATCCTAGTGGCCATTGCTTTTGGTGAAATACTATTGGAACATCTGCAGAACAACAGGGAGCAGGCTGGACCCACAGTGAACAGACTAGATTTTGCTGCAGGTTCTAATCCTTCTTGGTATGTATTTTGGAGTCCTAGATCACTTACCTTTCTCATTTGTGGCAGTAGACAGCTTTCCTATTTCTGTTATACCTTGTTGTGGCTAAGCCTTACATACGTGATGTCAGTAACTCCTTTACATTCCAGGGACTTCAATTAAATTTTAGTATGAATAATACATATATTTTGAATTAAAATGAAAGAGCACTGGAGAGATACTGAATGTTTTTATATCGTGTTCTAAGTTGGCAATCTGAAATGGCACTAAATTGTAAAAAGCCTGACATAGTTTAATCCTTTAGTAACAAAAGAAGGCACACAACTCCATATCTGACTTTAACTGAATTCAAATGACAAGACTGGATTCTCATCACAGTTAAGCAAGTATGAGTCTGAAATAACTTTCCTGACAGTGTAATTGTGGATTTTCAGCAGCGTAATGGAGAATTGAATATGGATTTTCAATTTAAATCCTTTCGCCTCTTACTTAAATTTAAAAGTAATTTACCTGAGCCTTTCACTATACAAGTTCTTAAGTCTGGATAGCTCATGCTAAGTGCATGATCCTTTTGAGTGACAGCAGGAATACTATCAGGAAACTAGGCAAGGATGCTCATCAAGTTTAGAGATATGGTTAGCACTGACATATGTTGAAGCCTTCTTTTAACACCGCTGCAGTACAGCATGACACCTTTTGAGCTGCCACAATATTCCTTCTTAGTGCAGTGAACTGCCTTTGTTTCAGATCATGTATATTGCCTTCCATAACAAACCACAGATTGTTGGTGTTAACAGGGAGGATGGTAGTGGATTGATTATTGGTTTGACCTAATTAACTCCATGAGGTTAAACAACAGTCAGTGGTAGAAATAGATCACAAGTCTGTCTTTATTGAAGAAAGTAATTGGATTCAGATCCTGTAAAATGGTGTTTTGCTCCTGCTGTGTATTTCCCATATTTTTAAGGAATTTATTCAAATTCATCATAGGACCCACTGTGGTCCCTCCCAACCTTACCCATTCTGTGATTCTGTCATTCTGTAGCCTGAGATGCCACACTGCACTGCTGGTAGGAGGTGGATATGTATCTTTTGAGTCACAACTACTGAACCCTTCCCTTTGACCTAGAGGGATTTTATAACTGCAGAAATGGCCTCCTAGCATACAAGAGGAAGGATGTGATTCTCTGAGGTACCGAGCTGTGCAGAGCTGCACGTGGCCTTACCTTTTGCATAGTGTGGTGTGCCAGCTTGATGTGGGCCCATTGCTAAACCCTGCAGCTGTGCAGGAGAAACAAGATTGGATTTGTTTCAGGAAATTCACCCCCTTCACAGGTTGGAGTATTTCACTTCTGAGGAAACAGGAAGATCTCAGTGTGTCTGTGGAGCTGCCATAGCTCAGATAATCCTGATGGGATGAGTCTGTAGGCATAACAATAAACCTGCTTTTTTTAGCTGCTTCATGCATACATGTATATATG
Source organism: Pipra filicauda (assembly GCF_003945595.2). NCBI lineage: Eukaryota > Metazoa > Chordata > Aves > Passeriformes > Pipridae > Pipra > Pipra filicauda. The sequence continues at coordinate 76,290 of NW_024104806.1, read as the reverse complement.
TTTACATACATACAATCCTTATGCTAAGGATACTTATATTAATGTTCTTTAACAACCGTTAAGGAGCTCAGAGAAGGCTTAGCCACAACTTATCTACAACCTGGCTAAATGAGTTTGACGCTTATTTTCAGGCATATTTTCACTTATCTTCAACATCTCTTTTCTTCTCCACCTAATAATTCCTGTCTTTAAAAATCACCTGGGAAGGTACAATACTATCACTTTATCAGTTTAGCTCAGCTGAAATCCAGTGTACTCTACACAGGAACAAAATTCTAACAGAGCTTATCCTTTCAGGTATGCATTAGTCCCAGAACAGACTTAATGAAGTAAGGATTCATTAGAAAAAGGTGAGGTAGTTAGGAATGGAATTATGTGTGCCTTGCAGAGGAAGTTTCCTCATTTTCTTTTTACAAGTGCAGTATTGGTAAAGAAATAAAATAATTTCTGACTGGGAACATTATACTTCTCTGAAAAATAATACATATGTGGATTATATTGCTATACAATCTGTGCTTTATTAAGGGTAAAAATAATACTGTGTAATTGTGTAGTTAATTTTTAATAGAAACCATAAAATTATTTGTAGAGGTGACTGTTTTGAAGGAATGGAAAGTTAAGGATAGAGAGTTTGAAGACCTGAATTTTAGGAGTGTGGAGCATTTAGAGTTCCACTTGAAGTTGTGCTGAGTTGTAAATGCTCAGCACCTGTGAAACTCAAACTTGTCCAGCCATCCTGAGAGTAGAATTCAGATCCCTTCATCCTCCTGTCCATCTCAGCTCCTTAGTCTACATGTATGTTCCAATATATATTAAATTACTAAAATAATAATTACAAATCCATATGGTAATTAGTTTTAGTTCTCTTTGATGTGGATTTTGCAGAATTATGGGTAGGTGCCAAGTGTCTTGGGAGGTCATGGGCGGACTTGTGGGGCTGTCACCATGGCAACACTGATGGATGCAGAATTTCCAAGTAATGAATTTACAAAGAAGAGGGAAAAAGAGGACTCTCGTGCATTATTCAGGCTGTCAATATCTGTTCAAACACAGAGAATACAGATGGAATGCTTCTTAATAAAGTTATTATTGCATTGTCTCAGCATAATAATGACATACTAAAAACTGTTGATGAGCTGCTGAAAGCTAAAAGTAAAGTCAAAGCAGTGGGTATATAACACTCTGCCGTATCCTGATTTTCTTTGCAGATGCTATTTTATCTGTCCTGTGACTGCTGCAGTGTGGCTGTGCAGCTAAAGAAAGTAATATTGTAGAAGTGTTAGGTTTGTGATTTTGATCACTTGTATTTTGATAGTGAGCAAGTGGCCAAGTCTTCAAGTGGCCACTTATTTCGTGCTGTGATGGTTAACCACATTTAGAGACAGCCAGCACTTCTTGACAAAGTGTTGGTCTTCAAAGGCACCAGTTTACTGAAGCCCAAATATTTACATGCATTTATAAACTTTCAGTGAAATGCAAGCATGACCCTTCTGAGTTTTCTAATTTCCAGGGAAGTGTGCTAGATGTATTACCTCAGAGATTTCAAGCCTTTCAGCCTCCTGACTGTGGGAGTCTGGGAGAGCCCGAAATCCAGGGAGGAGGGCTCCTGTAGATTCTACTCTGGCTTTGGAGCAGGAAGCTCAAAATCCCACCCCTACCTCCCACTACAGGGGTCTCAGGGCTCCCAGTTTACTGATGGTGCAACTCTGAAGCTGGAGGACTTAAGATCACAGTAATCCTGTCTGGGGTCATAGTTCCCAGACCTACTGTGTTCCTACACAATTGGTCCAGGGTGCAGCAAAATCTAGCAGTCTTCCCTTTTATTCAGATATTGTGGTTTGCTCAGAATAATTTTTTTTCTACACCTCTGAGGAGTTTCCATTTTGTGTCACATTGTATCATGGTTCTGCATGCAGATCTCCCATTTTCCCCTAAGCAAGGTGTCTTTTTTCTCCCTTCTGCACTGTTTGCTCTGAGGGAACAGGAGAGTGCAAGGAAAAGAGGAGAACAATAGCTTCATATTTATAAGTGGGGAAATCCCATATTACAGTGAAATGCATCTCTAAAGAAAAATAAAACAAGGAAATGGGCAAGTAGGGTAGAAGCTCCCATTTACTAGCTTCAGATTTGGAGTTTCCCTGTGCTGAAGAAAATGTGCAAGCCTCAGCCATAACGTATAAGGACAAATTCACTGCAGAACACATGCTGATATCTTCCTTATTTTATCTATTCATATAAATATGAAATATTTTTTTTACTGTAAATCTAAATGGTGACCATAATGTTTTCTTTGTTGTTCTGCTTCTGCTACTTTGGATTTCACTCTTTTGTGCTGAGTTCCCTATATATATATATATATATATATATATAGACCAGCCAAGAATTGTTTATCTGAGATCCCCTCTTACAAAGATAATGTGCAGTTTTAAAGTACACTGTATTTAGAGATATTTGGACCAGTGATTATCTACACATTAAAGGCATAAGAGAAGAAAATGAAGAGATAAACACTGCAGGAGGTATATAAATGGATACTTAAAGGCTTTAAAATGGTTCTTCTTGCTTTCATATTTATATGTCTTAGTACTTTTATAACATTCAGCTGGCAAAATGGTTGTCACAGAATGTTTTGACAAGAGTTAAATTAATTTAACCCTCTGACTAAGCCTCCTAAACTAGTAAACATCAAGTCTTCTAGAAAACATATTTGACAGGGCACAGACTTTATTGTTTGTTTTTACTTTTGTGCAGAAAGCTGTCACTTCCCTATTTGCCCTTCTGTCTGTCATACGTTCTCTGAAATTTAACTGATATAAAGCTAATGGTGCAGGACTTTTTGCTTCAGTAAAACCTTGGGAGTGCCAAATATGCTCTAATGCTCTGATTCTGGATATAATGTGTGTCCTTCTGTGACCCAGGATGTGTGTATGGTGGTGATAACGTCACTGTTAGTTTCATCTACTTTGTGGGAAAGCAAACTGTTAGTCTTTGAGATGAATGTTCTAGAGACTTGGATGTTAAAAAGAATGCCACGTGAGTTTAGGGAATCATAAATAGGATAAGAAGGGATTTCAAAGTTCCATTCACTCTGTCTCTTGAATATGATACAGAACCCAATAAACTTATTCTGTTTTTGATAGGTATTTGCTTAGTGTGCTCTGGAACTATCCAAAGGTGGATTCTATAAGGCTTTCATAAAATCTACTTCATTGTTTGACTGTGCTTGCCACTGGAAAGTTGCATTTTCCCCTCAATTATTTTCTACTTGTCCCCTGCTGGTTTTTAGGCCATTACTTCTCTTTCCGTTCTCAAGCACAGAAGGGAGATCAAAACGTTGCCTTTCTTTTTGCAACTGCCCTTTATTTATTTGAAGAATGTTATCCTGTCTGCCTTCAGTCTTAACTGAGTCCTGATTTTTCTCAATCTTTTGATCAAGTTTTCTAGATTTGACCAATCTTGTTGTTTGCTTCTTACTACCTTTTGGTAGGTCCACATCTTGCCTGAAGTACCATGCTCAAAATTGTGCGACGCTGCAGAATGGGTTTTACCTATGCACAGGTGAGCAGGAGATTGATTAACTTTATGTATCTCACAGATGCTAGCCCTCATTTGTACATTCCAGGTGAGGTGAAACTGCTGGCAGCAGGGGAAGGGAAAGAGTAGTTCTTAAAGGCCAAATGTCTTTCCCTGTTCTTAAACGAATGGTCCATCAGACAGCATCAGGCTAATCGCATGAGTAAGACATGCAGCATTCTGACTTCAATAAATGCTATCACTTTATGTCATCTCAACATTTTAAAATACATGGAGAGAGTTTGAATGTATTTTTCTATCTGATTTTATTTTAATATAGTTTCGCATCTGGCTAAGTAGAGATAAGTATGCTGGTTATTTCAAAGTTTACAAAGTTGCTAGGTCATTATTTTGCAACCAGGGTTTCAGAGTAGTCATCATAACATCAGTGTTCTAACAAAGTGGAATATGCAACTGTAACCCGTGGAGAATTGTATTAGCATTTCTGCATTGCTAATTCTAACAATGGTAACATACTTCAGTTTGATAAGAATATCATTAATGCAGCACGAGCCTGTGTCCTAGTTTCACGTTGCTTTAATATTAATGGCAACATGCCTGAGAGTAGACCACATCTAAATGTCACTAGAATTGGTGGGTGGACCAAGATGAGAATAAATTATTCACATACAAACTAGCTCATTAATGATTTTATGTAAGACTTTTAAGTTTTGGGAACAGCACTTGCATACCTGACAAGAAACACTAAATATGTCTGTCAGGAGAAAGCTACAATACTGCTAATTTTTTGGCCAATCTATGGGAGTAAGAGATGTCTATTTAGCTTTCTTATGTAAAGACATTATTTAAATCTAATCTCAGATGGTAAATACCAAAGATATTTTAAACAAAACAGCGTTTTTTTCATTAATTCAGGGAAAGGTCACCTATAAATATTTCATTAGCCAAATTCATTAATTTCAATTACACATAGATTGTATCTAATCCAATCACTCTTCATCTCAGCTACAATTAAAATATAAAATATGCAGAATCCACTCTGGATTATTCAAAGACAACAATTAATAAAGTAATATTTCAAATTAATTTTACAATGTTGCTGTTTATATGAAATACATTGAAATTAATAAGAACAGGTCAATTTAATTCCTGTCCAACCTTGCTAGTCTTGTAAAAATATGTTTGACCTGAATATAAAATATTGCTGAGTTTTTTTCCCAGTTTCCTTTGATGTAATGATACACAATATGGAAAGAGAAAAGCAAAAGAATGATGCAAAGATTTTCTGTGCTAGAAATTCTAACAGAGAAGAGGAGAAATACTGAAGGCCTGTGAATGAAAGACATGACAGACTTCTTTCTTGTACACCTCCCAGTCCGCTCTAACAGTATTTTTGTCTGAATGAGTTATTAGTTTCTTCCTGAGTTCCCTTCATCTGAGTGACACACTGCATGTATAAGATATCAGGATAGTGAATCAAAATGTAGAATTAGCCTATTGAAATTATGCCTCTGTGTTCAGTTTTTCTTTTTCATGTTCAGATCTTGTGTTTAGATTTTCTCAGCCTGACTGTCACGTGTAGCTGTCAGTGAACTGACACCATTGCCTGGATAAGTGTTTTAATTAACTCTGTGTCCCAGAGAGTGAAAATTCTGAATATTACAGTTTTGAGAGGGCCTGCTCTGGACTGCAGGTATATCCCCAAAGTTCTCAGCTTTAGAGCTGGGGGAGGCTGTTCTAGAAGCCATCTGTACTATTTTAAACAGAAAAGAGGTTATGAATTTTCAGAGATATTAAATGTAATACATATTTAATTCGTATATTGCTCAAAGCTGTATTGCACAATTGGTGGGATTATGAAAAGCATGATGGAAAATGCACTGAAGTCAATGGGAATCTCTCTATTGATTTAAGATCAGGCCTTTAAAAAGAACACTGTTCTGTCATGTAGGAAACGTCGGCCTCACTCTCTGAAACACGAGTTATGGTGGTACTGTAGCTCTGGGATCTGGTCCTCAAGATAATGGAGCTGATGTGCTGCTGTGTCATAAACCCAGATTTTATAAAATCTCCTTGCTCCAGGAGCATGTCATGGCCCTGATTCCTGAGAGGAATAAGACATATATAATTACTGGTGCTCTGTGTGTGAGTAGCATTAGGCTTCCACTTTTAAGGTGACTCTAGTACTGATTTTCATTTAATGTGCAGATGTACTCCTCAGAGAAGGTGAACCTCGGTTTTCTGTGCCAGCATTGTAAGGGATGAAGCAGACACCAGTGGTGTAAAGGTTTCCTGCTCTTTCAGGGAACTGTCAGTACTCCAGACAGCACTGATGGTGTCTGCAAATTAAGTGGGTAAAAGAGGGTTGGGATGAGCTCTGCATTCAGCCAGTTGGATTTGAGTTTCAGAAAGGAATCAACTGGACTTTCAACTTGTCATACAGTTGTTAGGAAGACCCTCTGGTACTTTCATTCCCACCTTTATTCTGATGTTTTTCTGTTGTTTTTTAAAATGAAGCCTTCATTGTCTTGTCAGCAGTGAGCTTTGATAGAAGCATTTAGGTTTGCCAGCAGCACAGTCTGTAAAGACCTGTTGGATAGGACTTCTTTTATTCCTGCACTCTGTATTGCAAATGTCTTCCTACATTCAATGACTTGTCTTGCTATGTTCAGAAATATCTGTAGAGAAATGAAAGCAGTTCCAGGAGTCTCCTCTAGCTTAATGTATTCCTTAGTTATTCATACATAACTGAATAAAGATAGTCACAAATGTGTGTGCTGATTATGTCAATAATTTCTCATTAGAATGTTGATATATCAATCTTTCTGAGTTAGAAGAAGGACCAGGAGTGATGCAAAGGAGAAATAAAAATCATAATTGTCAGTTAAGCCACATAACTACCTTAAGAACTATATACTGGTATTGCACAAATCTCGATTCAGCCAGCAAAGTGTAAAAAATAAACACGTAGTATGCCATGAGGAGTAAATCAAATTAAAAAAAAATCAGGTTTAATGTTTCAGAATGAGATTAGCACAGGGAAGAAGACTTTTAAATATGATTATAAGCTAGCTGTTATGGGTTATTTACTTGATTTGGGATGTTGAGGAGAATGATATTAATCTTTAATATAGTTTAGATGTTGGGGAGGAAGTTGAAATAGTTATGGCACTAAGAGTGTAGGAAAAAAGGCTTTATCCAATATCTAAAATCATTCTTGGTGTAGGTTAAAACCCCTAAAAGTATTTTTATAAAATATTTGCATAAAAGGAGATCGAGCTGAAAGACGCTGAAAAGTGTGATGAAGTCTCAATTACATGTCTTAGGTCTGGAAGTCTGATATCTACACAGTATATTTATCTTCAAATGAAAACTAACATAATGTTTGCCCTGAGTAGAAGCATCAACACTTGAACTGATAATCAGTTAGAAGCACAGATTTAAGACTGATTATTTTATGCTGAAAGATTATTCCACTGATGACCTTGATAAGAAAATCCTATTTCCTTCACTGTGTTGATGATTTGTTTCTTATGTAGTTGAAGACTTCAGCTCCAGACAGCAAAAGCTTGACCCTACCCAAACATAGATGAATATTTGTTGAAAACCTGACCATGATTCATGAACTGATTGAATCTTACTTTAAAGGCCTGGAATTCTGGTCACGCCTGTGATATCTCAGATTACACAACTAAGGTGTATACAGTTTATCTGCAGTTGTTTATATGAATTTTTTCTCTACTGAGTGCAGTCTTTGTCTGTATAATTTACTTATGTAATGGACAATTACTCTTTTGAAAGCACTTACAGATAAAAAAAGGACAGACTAACTGACAGAAATATCATTTGAGCTTTTTTTTTACAGACTAATACCACATCCATCTCAGTAGATTGCTCTCTCCAAGTCATTATCAAAATCCAACATATTTAGTTCTTAATCTAGGGTACATCTTCACCTGAACATAGAAAGGTTTGAGTTTATTGGTTTTGATAAAATATTGGCATAATAAGTAGATATGCCTCCTTCTTTCCCAGCTAAAGGGCCCAGTAAAAAGCATGAAGGTGAGACTGTTGAGTGCAAGAATAAATACTGACAGAGAGAAGTTGTTGGCATTATCCATCTGAGAGATCCACACATTTTTAAGGTGCTAGTCTTTGTTTAAGAATGCTTAAGCTTATGTAGTGAACACTCTGGTTCACAGAATAAGTTAGTAATTTCAAAACAGTAGTTTAACTACAATTGCCAAATTGATGTGAGAGACAGATCAAGAGAAAAACCAACAAATTTATCTAGTCAGGGATGCTAATTTAATTATGTATGGACTTGAGCTGGGATGTTCAGTCTGTTCTCAATACTGAATATCACTTTTACATATAAGGCACTGTTAGTTTCACTGTGGCACAGTTCTCACCTGCAGATTAGAACACTCTTGCGGAAAGAGTCTATTTTAGTGGGCAGAATGGGGAGTTCACTGTGCTACTTGTAAATTTAACAGATTTTTCTGTTCTGGGTACTGTTTTGAGTCAATGTCCACCAGTATGTTTCTGACAGCAGGAGCTAACGAAGGGTCTCTAAAAGGTGTAGTGAAGAACTATGTGCAGTAAGGAATTGCATTATTTTGAGAGGGACTGTTGTGGGTTACATGTCAGGAAGAATCTACATGTACAGGTCATGCCCAGCTGTTCAGTGGTGAGATACAGATCCTATCAGGCTGAGGAGGTTTCAGTCACATTTCAGATGAGTAACCACTGCAGGTTCTAGGGTGTTGCTTAGACAGATGATAGCCTTTGAACAGTGGTCTTTTGAAGGGATGCAGAAGGAAGACTGAGGAATGCCCTTCTGCATAGCTGTGCAACAAGTATTGTCATTGGATCTGAAATAAATCAGTGATACGTGCCAGGAGGAGGGAGACTTGCAGTTGCAGACCTCAAATGTGTGTACTAAGGCTGAAAGCAGAAATAGCCTGGAGAGAGGAATGATGGTTTTGTAGTTTTGATCGGCACATTTTTTTCTGGTCTGCACTGCAAAATTTTGCTGGCTTAAGAAGCTGCAGGGTTAGGTCATTATTTGTGCAGTATAATGGCTAATATTCTGCACTACTGTTCATGACAAATTTTATACACTCTACAGGTAGTAAAAAGTATCTCCTTATTCAAAGTCCTGGTTAAGCAAGAACATATTTTCACTATTCCACTGTGCTAATGAAGATGTTTTTTTCTGTGCTTTCTCAGTGGACAAACTAAGGATTTTTCTTTGAAGTTTGGCTGAGTGGTCAGCACTCTGTGTAACTTTTGCTCATCACCAACACCTGAGCTCTCTTCAATAGCCAACATGACTAATGTTTGTCATAGATTTCCTCACTCTATCTTCAGTGAATGAAGCAAGAGGTCACCATTGTATTTCAGCTGTTTTACTGGCTGTGGTGATTGACACTTGCTAATTTGGATTTTTGTTTATGTCCCTTAAAAGGTACACATTGTGTATGTGTCAGACTAGGTGATGTCAAAGCAGTATCCTCTGTTCTAGGAAGAAAAAGTAGTAAGATCTTTTACTTTTCATAACTATTCAGAAAATTCTTGCCCAAATTCCAGTCACATTCCTAGTCTAGGTGAGTTTTGTCTTCTCAGCCTTTGGTTGTACCACCACAGGTGCTGTCATTAAGCACAATTGTCATCTTGCAGTGTTACAAGCTCTAAACAAGACAAGACCTTGCAGCTGGTACAAAATTTCACGGAAATCAATAGCAGACAACAGGAAAAGGGCTTGATTAGCTCATACTAACATATTCTGCAGAGGAGATGTGTTGTACTGATCTTTACGAGTTGGCAATTGCTAAGCATTGAGGGTGGCATGACCATCTGTCCCATTGCCATGGTCCAGCCAAGATATGATGAAAATGTGAGCAACATGAGTCATGTCAAGAGTCATCCATGTTACAGTGGCAAATCCTGTGTTTCTAGGAAAGATGAAAACCATTATTTGCTACTATAGGGGAAATGAGTTTCAGGAAAGAAAACAGGATTGAATAAATGAAGGGCTGGGTATCTGAAAGGATAACCAAAAAGACTGTATTGTGCCTGCTCTTTCTCATGACCACAGCAGTTTCATTTGGTGCAGTCTGAGCAAGGAAATTTTAGAACTTTTCTTTCTCTGTTTCAAAATCCTCACACTCTCATTATCACTTCAGAGAAGTTCTGTACTTTTATTCCTCTTGTGAAGAAACCAGTATTAAAATGAAGAGAAATGCTCCCCAATTTAAAATACTCCATAGATTTTGAATAAAACCACTATTGTCTATGTCAAAGTTGTTACAAAAGCAAAAACTGTCATGTTGCTGGTGTTGAAAGTCTACTCCTGAGATCATGTTTGTAATTTCTAAATAACTATGTAAATAATGATTAAATTTTTATATATGACTGAATACCTGAAAATAAATATATATTTCTGATTTTTAAATATATCTGTAGGTACATTGGATGGTGTTTGTTGGAGAACATAATATATTGTACTTGGATGCAAGTACAGTGAGATTTACTGTCTTGTCGGTACTACTTAGGGGAAGGGTTTCAGATGTGTTTTCAGCTGACCTTACCAAGTCGTAATTTTTTTCTATACTATTTGATAAATGCAAGACAAGAATTAAAACAGGTGGGACCACTGGCAGTAACAGCAGCAGTCCCTTTTTTTTAACTTGTATCAGTCAGGGAATTTGTGCTAGAGTGAGAATTAGGAAAGTGAAATCATAGGAATTTGTATATAATATAAAACAAATAGCAATAGAAAAATCAACAAAACAAAACCAAAATTATTTATTTTACTAGGCAGAGATTCATTCAGGATAAATATAAACTTCTCTAGTGGTGACTCAGGTTGATATTAGGTGATAATACAAACATGTGCTGACCAGTTAGAGAAAGTCAGTAGCAGCAGCAACAGCAGTGGTAGTCTCCATGGTGACAGAAGAGCTTACAACAGACCATCTGTGTAAAAGGGGAAATAATGCTTTTTGTTGCTTTTAAAAGAAAGGACTGTCTCTATAACAGTTTGAACAGTTTGAATATCTGTTTATTTACCTTTGGAGAAATAAGAATGCAGGACATCAGTACTCTTACATCTTGTTTTTCTTTCCTTTCTTACATTCCCTCCCCCTCATCCGCATTTTTTCTCAAGACCCTGTCTGGCAGCCTTTTTAATGCATTTGTAAAGCACACTTCACTGTTAGGTTTCAGGTAATCAATTGAAAGACTTGAAAGGGTTTCTAATTAGGGGAGAAAGTTTTCTCTAGAAAAAAATATTTAGGCTCTAATGATGGAAATTTTTTTTTGTGGAAAAAGTGAGAGATTTCAACCAGATCAGTCAAACTTGGGGAACCTAAAAATGACTACTTAAATCCATCATAAAACATGTTAAGTATTTGAAATTATTCATGTAATGACCTAATATGACCTACTTTCTGCCTTTACTAGAGTGTTTTGCTAGAACAAAGGAAGTGAAAAACCTGTGTGCATAACTTTGGACTCTTGGCAGTAGTGAACTGCCCCCAACTTAAGAGGTAGCATTTCCAATCCACAAGGTAATAATGAGGTTATTATTTCATTGCAAAGTGTGTGAATGGATGGTACCATGTGATGCTGATAGAACTGCTTAATGATACAGCTTCATCCTGTTCCCACATATTTGCACAAATTACATTTGAGTAGAGCATCCTTTCTGGTAGGTGGATTCATAGCCTCTGTTATATGACAACAGTGCAGTCCTGGAAATCAGGATGATCTCCTTTATCAGATGATAAAGGACAGGCCTGCCTCTAAATAGAGGCAAATTAGGCAGAGTGCTTGTGGTGGAGAAAAGCAGACAGACTGCTTTATTTAATCAGGAACACTGAAAAGTCAGATCATCAGATAGTGTTACCATTACTTTGAATTAATGGGTGAATGAGGTGTTATCCTCTGCTGAAGGAAGGGACAGAAGTTGCTTCACCTGTCTTTTCATATTCCCCTGAACACCTGCTGCTTCTCCCTCTTCTCCTTTCCCAAGAACCATTTACATAAGAGTGGCTCAGTCCTTGCCCAGGTCATGAGGTGTCTTTCTTCATGGTAGGGCTCTTGTTATCTATCTCAGAAGCCTTGAGATAGCTTTGGTAAAGAGAACACACACTCTCGTATCTCAATCTTACTGTCTATGACAGTGTCACTCTTTGTCATATTAATAGCAAAGACAAATCATTCTAGCTGCAAAATAATTTTATCTTTATTGCTCTAACCTTGTTGGAAATGTCAGTTGGATTATGAAGACCAGATTTAGAGATGCTGGCCTCAAATACTTCAAGCAAAAGAAGTTATGAATGAAGTTTTCAAAAATTTAGTTACTATTCCTGCTGATATGTATGAAAGAGGATCAAGGCAGGAATTTATATGGATGCAGAGACATATTGTGGCATAATTAACTAATGCAACCATTTTCTAACCATTTCTAAGTTAATACTTATATATTTACGTTCATGATTTTGCAGAAGTTTGAGTATTTTTCTAATTTTTTTTTCTTACAGATGTTTGTTCCCTCCAATCCACTGTTGTGGAAGAGGTCTTATCCTTATCCACTTATCCTAGGATCATTATTTCCTTAAACTTTTGGTCTTACTGTAGCTAAGGTTGTCTCTCCATGGCTAGCACTGAACAACTGGGATGTTTCTCCCTGTTACTCATATGCTGGCGTGGGATCATTCTCAATATGTAATAATTGTGTGCTGAGGTCTGCAAGTCAGTCAGGTAAATGCTTTGTTTATTAATTGAGTTAAGCACTGGTGAAATCATTAGCATGTTCTGTTTGTGGTCCAACCAGATGTCTCTGACTAGCCAGGCCCAACGAATGTGTTTCTAGAGTGAACTAGGGGTCAGCTGATAGTCTTGAGGGAGGAATGTGAAAACTTCATGTTGTAATTAATTGTCACACGTATGAAGCATGGGTAGTCTTCAGAAAAGTGTGAATACAAAAAGAAATTCCTGAGGGAAAATGGGTATATACTTATAAATCCATTTGGAGATGGTCCTCACTCAGTGGAAGTGACTAATGAGACGAAGATCATAGCTGAGGGTTGGATCCAATTGCCCAAGCATCCCAATAGCTTTTCAACTAGATGGAACAGAAAGGACAAACTCTGGAGGACAAACTGAAAAATAGCTTTAAACATTACTTTTTTAAATCTCTGTAAAAAGAAAACTGTTAAAGGTCTGTTTCAGATCTGATACTAGTAATTTGTGAAAAAATTGTTTATAAGATACTTGTATTATTTGGTTTTCATTTTTATAAATTTCAAAAGTGATTTAAAGTGGCAGTGTATTGAGGCCATGTTGCTGAGAACACAGCTGCGCTGGGCAGGGCACGTCTCCAGGATGAAGGACCACCGCCTCCCTAAGATCTTGCTTTATGGTGAACTTACCACTGGCTGCCGCAAGAGAGGAGCCCCGAAGAGAAGATACAAGGACTCCCTGAAACAACATCTCAGCCTTGGCCATATTGATCACTATAACTGGTCTAGTCTGGCCTCCAATCGGGAGGCCTGGAGACACACCATCTATAACGCTGCTGATGCCTTTGAGAAAGCACGCAGGATCACCCTTGAGGAGAAAAGACAACGCAGAAAGAATTGTGCCTTGCAGAATATACCACCTAAGGAGTCTTTCTGCTCTGCCTTTTGCAACCGGACATGCCTATCTCGTATTGACCTTTTCAGCCATCAGTGTGCTTGCAACAAATGTGGGTAGAGCCCTTCCCAAATCTTTCAGTCGCCTTAGGTTGAAGAGGCTTCCATCAGTACGGTAGTGAATGTAGATACCGTCCTGATCATTGAGGTCTGCCGTGGCCCTTTGGAGCATAATCATAAAAATAATGGAGGTAATATTTGTCAAAGGACAAACAAGGACTTTGAGTTGTACTTCTTGCTCACATAAAATGAAGTGCATGTGCAAACTTTAATGCTATCAGGTTTCTTCTTAGGAGTAGACCTGTCAAAGAGAGCAGCAGCAGAAATGGGTGGAAGAAGAATGCACAATGTCTCTCTTTCCATATATCTATTAGTTTGAATGTATTGGCAACACAAGTTACACAGACCTAATGTATTTTTGTGGAATAGTTGTGACTTCAGATGCTATGCCAACCTCTGTCTCAAAGAATGGATAATGAAAGACATTTAATTTTCCTATTTTGAGTATCCAGTTATAATTACAGATGTGCCTCTAGTCTTTTTTTACACGTTTAAAGATGCCAAAAGTTAAAATTCTATGAATTTTATGGACTACCATAAATGTTTGGTCAGTTTTCAATTGTAAGGACACTGACATAAAAGGAGTAAGAATGTAGAAAAGTAAAACAGAATGACAAAACCATATGAGATTGGTATAAACTGACTTGTTCTCAGAACAGCTTCATAGTTCAATAAACATTTAATAACACTGTCTGTCATCATTTATTCTTTTTGATGTGTCAGGCACATTCAGAGCAAGTTCCTGTGCAAACTCTGGTTAACCTTAGAGTTCTTACCATGATACACACACTGTACTGGAGTACTTGAGTTTGCCTCTGCTGCTAGGTGAGGGCCAAGAATCCAACATCTGAATGTGAAAGTACACATTCTCCTTTCAGGTACACTAAAGATTTTGGAAGGTATCAGATGTCTGCCTGTGATCATCCTCTCCATAGTCTTGTACTTGAAATCATTATTTGCTTGTGTTATTGTGATTGTTTTTTCTCTGGTTTTTTTAATCAGCTACAACATTTTATGTTTTCAGGTAGCTTCACACTGGAGTCTCATTTATTTTCTGCTAATGTTTACAATTATTGTGAAGATTGACGGTACGAGTGGCTTAGAGCTCTAATTATAATGTTTTAGACATTTAAAAATATTTGAAACAACTTTTATAAAAAAGAGTAAAGCTATTTTTTCTGCAAAATATAACCTTTCTGATTACAGCTGACAAGTAATTTGCTTAGATAATGCAAGAAACTCCAATACTTTTGTGTAGGTTTAGTAACAAATAGAAGCAAATGAATGTGATGCTCAAGAAAGTACAAATGGTTTTCTTAATGACAGACATCATGTGATGATAGATTTATTTCAGCTCTTTGACTGTGTCCTGACTTAACAGACTATTCATCAAAATTGACACTTTGAATAGAGCACTATTTGGTGAGAAAATTTAATCATTCTTGAAAGACCACAGACATTGTTCTCATGATAAATCAGAAGTAAAGTAGGGTCAAAAACTCATTGAACAATCAACATTTATTGTCTGTACATGATATGTCAGCAACTTATGCATTCACAAAGAGAACAGTGTCCAGCTGAGAACTTTCATCTAGTTTAATTTGGAAGTTTGACTTTTCTTCCCAGAAGAACTTGTCTCTGTTTGAGTCTCTACACAAGACAGCAGAATTTGAAGAAGAATTTTCAAAGCATATGCCTGAGCAAGATTACTTTTCTATATCTCTACAAATATTTTTAATGAACTGCTTGTTTGTCAAAAGAAGATGATGCTATACTTTTTAATTTGGTGACCCAGAAAGCTCTGTGATGTTGATGTGACCCAAGGGCTCATGCATTAAAATTAATCTGTGACAGACACTGCATATTAACATGATAGTTGATACCTTGTCATAGTAGTTTCAGACTTTATACTTTTCATGCTGTCTCTGATTCTTTCTGGAGGGCAGAGTTCATGTCTGGCAATAGCACCCTTAAAGGAAATGTAAGTGTACAGCATAAGCATTGCAAACTTGGACAAAATTGATTTAATTTCTGTAAAAGTGCATACTTCCAGTTGCTGGAATTACAGAATGGATAATTCTAAAGTTGGATATACATCAGCTCCAAATGATTGATCTGTTCCTGAAGTTTCCGATGTTTAATGAGGCAGAGATAAGCAGGAGGCTGGTTGCTTGTAAGTTTTTCTTTGACAAGAATTTAACAAAGTGCTCCAAAGTGAGACTTTCAAGTATCATGCTCAATTTGAAGTTCCTGTCCTTAATTTCCTAGCCCTGCCCACCTTGACATTTGCGTATGGTTTGAGTTGGAAGGTGCCTTGCTTTCCACTTGTGTTCTGTAGACCTACAAGATGGATGAGGTAAACAAAGGTGAACAGAACCTATCCATTTCTAGTAGGAGCAACATAGAATTGTCCTTCTTATCTAGAAGCAGGAGCTAAGTTCAGCTTACAGATAAGACACAAAATTAACACAATGTAATGAAAAAAATCATAGTTTGATGCGAGCTCACTGAACTGAAAGGGCTCACGGTGTGTTAGAGCACCATCAGCTTGTCCACAAGAAAAGGACTGAGTGTGTCTTACATACCTGCATACCCACAGCCTGAAGCTAGTCCTGTGTGATCGGCCCATATTCTTAGTTGAGATGATTGTGGCATTAGTTGTGAGTCAGCAGCTCTCGGCAGTTGTGTAAGTATCAGCTTGCTTATCCAAGTGGCAGGAGGATTTATGGTGGTATCTTTACATGAAGAAGGTTGAAATGGTAGTGGAGAACCCCTTGATACGGATCCTTTGGCATTCCAAATCTTGTATAATATGTGCTGGCCTTCTAATGGCATCGATTTTGTCTGCAGAGCCAGGCGGTACACTGGCATGCTGTGTGCACAAAGACCAAAGATGATCAGCTGTTGCAACAAGTCCCATGTGCAGTGGTCAAGCTCCTATACCCTGTGAAGGCAACATGAATATTGGTCTCTAATCTTTACGAATACCTTAGGCTTTGGGAACTTATGATCTTGTAGGATTTGTGGTGGGCATTTAAAAAGACAAAGCTAATTGTCAGGCTATTGTATGATACGTTACTCCATATGAAGTTGAAATTTAACCATTACATAAAGATTGCATTGTAAAAGTCAATCCCAACACTGCTTGTTGTTTCTGGGTTTTTGTATTTAAAGACACGTAAGAAAACCAGTTAACTTTATTTTATCAGCAATTCTCTTTTATACTTAAAAATATCTTTTCATGAAAGAGTTGTAGGATCTTTTTTTTTATTTTTACCATTGCAGAGGATGTCTAGAGGAGTGGTTTCAAGAAGGAAATTTACAATAGCCTTAGTTTTGAAAGTTGAAGTCAAAGTATTGCTGAGTCACCATATTTTTACTAGTTGTCACATATAAAGTCCTGGGAAATGCTACTTTGGGATATATGGAATACTAAAAAAAAAAAAAAAAAGCATTGATGTCTTAAGTGTATGTTATTTGTTAGTGGAAAGGACTGATTACTCAAAATGGTAGAAACAGCATTCTAATTCCTTACTTTATATAGGTCTTTAGATTTGAAGCATAACTGATGTTGTGACATTGTCAGCCTGTAGAACAAGATCTTTTTGGTGAGCAAGGTTACAGTATGGATTAGTGCTGAGAAACCAGAGCGTAAAGTACAAACTGACAACATGATTTAGTAATAGGGGAAAAAATGGTCAGAGAACATCTGGGACAGGTAATAGTGCTACAGCTTCATGGAGACCTGATAGACCCAACCTCTGGGAAAATTTACGAAGTGCATAATGCACTGGAAGCTTTTCTTCCAACCAAGCTTTTCTTCCAGCCCAGACCTCATTAAAAGAAAAGGATTTGGGGTCCTTTCCTCCGTCCCAGACTCTCCTGAAAAAAGAAAAGGTGGATCAGTAGACATCTTTTTTTACATTGACCTATGGTGTCTCCCAGACATAAGGAGGGTACTAGACTAGGCACTGGGGTGAAAGGTGCAGTGGTTGTAGTTCCTGCTGTGTCTTTGGCCCAGGATCCATATGCACAGATGAAGTAGGTGAGATATAGTCATTGTCACTCCTACCTTGAAGGTAAATTTGATGTGCAGTTGGATGGGTGCACACTGGGAAAGTAGAGTATGGCCAGCACACTCTATCTCATAATTCACACATTCAGATTTTGTTTTTTAGCATTCTGTAAACTTGAGGGTTGTAACTTAGGTGCTTTATGGGTACCTATTGATTATGATCTTTGTGCAGTAATGATGTATATTTACTTATATGGTACTATCACTTGTTTCCTTTTTATGCAAGTGAAATCCATTTTCATAATTTAACCTTTCATGTTACTGTTTCCATGATCTATTAGCACTGTGAATTGTAAATTCATAATACACAAAGATTACTTTGGTTTTTAAATGAGAAAATTATCTCGTTTTTGGAATGCAGAGCCTAATAATTTTGAGAACGAAGTGAACAAATCAGGCACTGGAAAGCTGAGAGGGCAACAACAAAAAATATAATGAACAGTGTAATCATTCTAGGAACAACAAAAGAAAAGATAAGAGTGAAGTTTATCTTTGACTTTAGGGAAACGCTATGAAACAAAACCAGGATTTCCTGTTTTCATTAGAGAGTTAAAAGAACCCCCACCTTATCAGTTATAGGAAAGAAAATTTGTGTTGGTTTTTAGATTAAATTTTCCTGAGGCCAGGAAAAAATATATAATATATATTAAAGGTAGTACTTAGTAGATTTTTTTTCTGTGCACAATCTTTATTTAATTTTGTTAAAAAGATTAGATTGTAACACTGAACTTTGATTAGTCAATTGCTGTATCTCCAGAGTTGTATGTTGGAAGAAACTTTAGGGATGAAACGCTCTAATAATTGATGAATTAGTTAGGTGAACTAAAGAACTTTGTGTCCAAACCGTTGAGAATCTACAGAATCATGTATAGTAATGTTTTAATGTAGAAAAACTGTGTAGAGATGTGTTTTGACAACATTTGTCTAAAATCTAAATTTCAGACAAATCACAGGTATGAGTTTTCTTGGATCCAAACTAAAGGAACAATTTACACAAGCCTCTAAAAGATAAGCCATATTAATTCATTTCTGTCTTTCTGACTATTAACACATCAGCTCATCTACCTGAGATCTAGTGTAGCTTGCAAGTTATAACAGGTATCTCTGTAGTAGACCATGTCTAAACATTATAATTAAATCAGCACTGCACAGCCGAGCAGGCTCCTGAAATGGCTCCTCTGGCTATGTTTCAACAGTCATAATTCAGGAGAGTGGTTTTCTCTAAGTTATATTTGATCTAATTTACTTTTATTAATTATTATACAATTAGTACATGAAGAAATGCTAAGTCCTTGCCTCAAGCATCTCCCAGTCAAAAGGCCTGATCAGTTCTTACTCAAATTAATGGCAGGCTTCTACTGGTTTTGATTAAATTTATTTACAATTTGAAGACAGTATTTCTGGAATTATTGGAATGAAGAGATGTTAAAATGGAGAGCCCAAGGGTTTTTCAGGCTTCTTAAGAGGCGAGAGAGTGGGAGTGCCAAGACCAAATAAATGGCATGAGTGAAACATGGCTCTTCAGTGCCAAGTTTGGCAAGGCCTGTCATCTTTATCAGTAAGTGTCCTGATACTGATCCCACTGCTAGTACTGCTTCCTTCCTTGAGTTTTTAAACATGCACAGACTGATATTAGATAACTTTATCTTCTGTCTTCATACAGGACAATATTCATTATATGCCTGCACATAATTAGTTGCAAGAAAAGCATATTTAACTCATTAGAATAATTCTCAGGCTTCTCCTCTTTTTGTGCTTGCCCTGCCTTTTGTCTGTCGCTATCATCTCTGGTACTGAGATCCTCTCTTGCTTTATGCCCATAAGTGCAACCATTCCAGCAGACTGAAATGGAACCTAAATTTCATCTGTGCCTGCAGAGGCTGTAGTAAAAGCATGCTTTTTCAAATATTACCTTTACCCAATGAGAGCTGAAGATGGTAACTGTATCCAGAAACATTATCTATGAATATTTTTATAAATAGAAACAGTGAAATACATTCAGTGAGTTTTCAAATGCTACACTCAGTCATTGTTCATAAATTTTAAATGGATGGAGAGTAATTTGAATTTGTTAAAATATTAATGAACATTGACTAAGTTAATATGAAAGTATGGGTAATATTTCAAAAATGAAGAGGCCCTCATTTATATGTGAATACTATTTTTCCTGTCCAGTAATATGACCCTGCTGGAACATGTAAGAACTGCAATTAGTCTTCATGTCAGGAGATGCAATACTATTATTTTAATCAGTAATGCAAAACCACAAATAGAATATGTAAATAACATTGAAAGGACTAAGATGTAAATATAATAATATAAGCATTGTAATATTTTCACATAAATGGTACACTGAGCTATTTTGTTTTACAAAAGAATTTGTAAAATAATACATATTCTTTGGAAAAAGAAAAAAGCAGATGAATTTAGTAAATGAATTTTATTTTTTAATAGTCTTCTTTATTATTATCAAATTTGAAAAAGATTGTCAAAACAAACAAAACACCCCCCTTCTATGGGGTTAAATGGATCTAATGAGGAAAAGGTTTAGGGAGACACTGTTGTTAAAAAACCCTTATAAAACATTTATAGAAGTTACTGTGTTCGTAATAAAAATTTGGACTAGTAACAAACTGTTATACAGACAAAGTGTTACTCAATACTTTCTTCTCTTGTTGCAGAGAAAGATTCAAATGATATTGTTGCCTCCAGATTATGTAATTGCTTGTGATTACTGGAAACAAAAACTTTCCTTTTCACTGACACTTATGTTCCTCTGCTCATATAAACTTTTTCCAGCTTTATATGTTCTTTAGTAGTCTTTTTTTATTTCCTTGTCCCTGAACTGAATGTTGTGTTAGACCTCTAGTATGTAGAAAAACAGGGAAAAGTGTGCAACACTCCTTTTCTGAATGATATGTAACATTTTAAGCATTTGGGAAAACTTAGTTATCCTTTTATTTATTTGCAGGAACATATTTGTGTGCCTCCTTTACTGGTCACCAACAGTGCTCAGAAGATTAAAAATTTAAAAGTTTACATTTCTATGACTCTTTCTAGCTGATTAAAAGTATTCATTATTCTTCAGGTAACTAGTAAAATCCCAACAAAATCAAACACAACCTCCTGCCTCTCCTGCAAACCGGGCAGCCAGGCAAAGCAAAGCTAAGCCTTATAGTTTTCTACAATTGGAAGAAAACCAAGAGCCTACTGACCTTATCTTCATTTCAAGTTCACTTCTTACTGATATGAATGGTAGATGACACTTCTGAATACTTCTGAAAATTAGACCATGTGTTAATACCAAAATTGGAGTTGGATGAAAAGACACTTTTAATGTGTTAAGTGTTCTCCAAGAAGTTCTTGCATGCCTCTTAGGAAACGAGGCATGCCTTTTTCCCTTGCAGTGTGGCTGCAGAAACATATAGCAGAAATACAGGACTCAAGTAATACCTACCCACTTACCCACTGAACTAGCAGGAAGTGTGAATCATCTCCTTCAGTTTCCACTATTTATTGTTTTTTATTTTTGTATCAATAATTTAAATATTGACTAAAGCTAGAAACCAGGACAAGGATCTCCAACATCCCAAAGACAGTAGGAGACCTCACTTTCTCACCATCTTTAGCCAAGACATTTTCATTTTACTATTAAACCTTGTGAGACAGGCACCATGGTTCAGGAGGTATCACGCTTAATTGGCATGTGAGTACACCAGGATCACATTCCTACCCCAGTGAATAGTTCATTAGTTATAGAAGGTGGAATAGGTGACCCCACCCACTATGACCAATAACTTGATCACAAATGCATGCCCTTGGGCCTTGAAGACTAATTGAATAGCCTGTGCTACACAAATTTTCATGTCCAGGAGTGATTTTAATTTTTATCATAATAGCTGTACAGGGTAATTTTTTTCTAACCCTACTGTGGACGCAGCCAGAAAAGAACTCAACAAAATGGAATTCATGTTTTTGCAGAGTTTCATTTTTATCAGACTAGTTTCTTTCTGGAACAATATCTTCTTGAGAATGTTTCTGAAAGCAAGCACTGGATACTTATTCGTGTGAATCCTATAGGAATTGAAATGGCCATGTGGAGTAGGCTGGGTTTTATACCAATCTCGCTGAGCAAAGGAGAGAGGGTTATGTCTCCTGTCAAGTTTGCCAACGTAGTAATAATAGATGGATTTTTGAATGAGAAGCACTCTGTGAAGATTTAGCAGGTGGTGAGAAGTAATCCCAGCCAGTGACACTAACTATGATTGCTTTGTGCTCACCTTGTGCTGCCCCATAGGTTTTTGGAGGCCTCCATCTGCTACTGCCCACATTGCAGATGGATTGTCACCTCCTTGGGGCAGTGGTTACCTTTTCATGATATATATGCTTTGCTTTATGCTAAAGAACTAAGCAGGCCCCAATGGTGGCTTTTACATGCATCAGCAAAATATGCATCAGCAAAATAAATAATTCAGCCCCAACAGTAAAAAGTATTTTCTGCGGGGACTATTTGCTGGTGGTACGAAAAGTCTTGTTACAGCAACACCACGAGAGCTATTCTGTTCTGCCTGTGCATATTTCATTTCCCCAGTTTGTGAGGAGCACAACTTATCTCAGATGTGCAAAGCGATTCAGTGACTTGCTGATATTTGTACAATGGACCAGGGAGAAACATGAGAAATAAAAAGTAGGTTTCTGTGTTCCCAATGCATTGCCTTTACAGTGCGTTTCTGTCCTCATCACTTCTCTCCTTCTCCCTCCATTAGATACTCTTTCCCTCATGCAGCTTAGCTCAGCTGACCTTTTTTCTCTCCTGTTTCTTGGGGATATGGCATCTATTAAAACTGAAATAGAGGCACAGAAATATCTGAACTCCTTCTGTTTTGACATCATGTTTCTGGTCATAGGATTTTTAAAAGTGAATAGACTGTTCTTTTTCTGTACAAAAGGTATAGCGATATTCTACTTTCAAGTATGACACACTGTAGAGTCAGGATGGCTTACTATGCAGAGTTGTTTCTCATTCTTTTTATAATTTTATTATTTCTCTGCTTCCTTCCTGTTTTGCTTTAGATTTCTCTTAAAGCCCTCAGTTTTTTATTTCTCCAGGTTTCACTGTAACGTAAAAATAATAAGTATATTCATCCCTCTGTCTTAGTTGCTGTTGGAACTTTTAGGTGAGTTTGGTGAAGAAATCAACAGTCTCCAGTTGTTGACATATCCATAGCTGAACAAAAAAGACAAGCCTACACTTTACAGATATGCTCTTCAGTAGACTAAATGACTCATGACTAAAACCCAACTCCTCTCTAAAATTGACTTTACTCAGGGCAGAGGCCAAATTTTCTTTTCATTTGTTATGGGTTTTGTTTCTCCCAGAAGTCCATCTCAGAATGGGCACAGGATTTCACACTCCTCGGATGCCAACAGGCAGACCTGGTAAGGTTGTGTGCAATGGTATCATGGGAAATTTCACCTAAATTTTAACTTCGGAATTTTAATTTAAAATATTTTGTTCTCTTAGCTTGTTCCTTTTTTCTAGCTAAACACAACCTTGTGGTCCTGCTAACAGCTGCCTTCAAGATGCTTTGTTCATGGCAAATGGTTATAATATGTTAAATACATTATTTAATATTTGGCCTGAAATGTTCTATGTTGTTGGTCTTTGCCATGAATTGCTTGCCATGTTTGTACCAGTCAGCATGATAAACAAGGATGAAAAGTGGTATAGAACAGAGTTGTATTAGATGAAAATCTATTTCTGTAAAGATTTGGTATTTTATTTATTACTGCCCATGTGCAAAGTCAGTTATTACAGGGACAATACAGTCAAGGTGTCTAATGCTGTACTATTCTGGAATAAGATTCTTCTTGGCAATCATGTACAACTTCCCTTTAAATGGCAGAAATTGCCAAATAGTGAAGAATTTAGAGATGTGGCAAAGCATGTTAGCATTTTTCATGCAAGACATGATATTGTCTTTATAATCAAAACTGTGAAGCAATGTTCATTTGTTATGTGAAGACAGGTTTATTTTTGTTTTATCGCTATGAATGATAGATGTAACTTGGATACGATATGATATCTTGATTTTTCTTTTTACCTGAAAAGGAAAATTGAAATTTTCATATAATTTGCACAATGAGTAATAAAGTGGCATGGGAAGCAGAGACCAAAAAACTGTCATATGAAAGGAAATTTTATTTAGTCAGGTTATGATCTAATTTTGGATCTAATCAATAATGACAAAGTCCCTGAGGACAGGAAAAAGCTAGAGTAAAAATGAAATTTCTTATACACAAAAATCTCTTTTAACCAGGAGAGAGTTGAAATAATGCCCAATTGTACATCTGTATGATCAAAAACTATCAGTTCTATATTGGTTCAAGGTACAATGTATGTGTTCAAAATCAGAAAAAGGTTTATTTTAACATTATAGATATTTAGGCATCAATGGATAAGCATGAACAAGGCCATCAGTGCTAGAGACTGTACCACGCAGGGAGAGGCCAGAGGTCACGGCTACGTTGTGTGGGTGTATTCTGCCTGACATATAGCTGAAATGTGGGACCAGTGACGAGGTGCACATACAGAGTATAGCAGCTACTTAAACTGTGAAAAATGCTTCTCCTGACCTCACAGTCCATTTGGTATATTGAGTTGGTGGGGAAGGCAGAAGAGAAAATGATGAATTTTGCGTTTCTGTCCCTGTGGATATCCAAACCTCCCGCAGCAAGATGAACTCTCTCCCCTTGGCCCTGGTCTCTCCCACCTTTTTCCCTTCGCCTTCACGAGAATGATTTTTGCAATCTGGCCAGAAATGGAGGAGAGGACAGTAGCCTGTGGGGTAAGGTCATCTGTGTTCAAGGCCCAGGGCCAGCGTTCTGCATGCCCTGGCTGTGCCCTGGGCCTGCTTTGCCACAGTGGAGACTCAGCTTCTGCTCTGTAGAGCCAGGTATCAGCCTTTGGTTTTTACTCTGTAAACAATTATTTTGTGACTGGCCTTGTCTTCTAATGAGTTTATACATGAATTCTCTCTATGAGCTTATGGATATTGTGCTGTATATCAAGACCTTAGCAATAACCTCTGGCTGCTAACTCAAGGAGCTGATTATCATGATGATTGAGTTTTTCTTAATTGTCACTGTGCATGTTTGCTCTGTACAAATAGACAAATGAAATCCTCAACCTATGCTCTTCAAAATCTAAACGAAGACACAGGAAAGCAGGATGTACAGTGAAGGCTGAGGAAGGATTTGTCATGGAATTTAATATGTGCTATTTGTTTTCTTTTTTGGGACATTGTGGAAAAATTACTCTTCAGGAGAGATGGGCTATGAAAAGATCAGTAAATCAGAATGATATATAAGCTGCAATGAAAAAGAGCAACTGACAAAGCAGGAGAAAAACTTGTTTGGGTTTATTTCATTGACAGGGTTTATTAGTGAAGGGAAGGTAGAAGATGAAATATAGTGGACTCCGATATTCATCCTGTAATTTAGTGTGTGCATGTGCACTGCTCTGTTTTCCTTTCTCCCACATTATGCATAATTCAGATATTCTATTCCATGCTGATAGGAATTCAGATTTATAACAATTTTAATTTCTGATGTACACCCAGTGTTATGACTATATATTATGTCTGTGTATTTTTGCCTATTATGAGAAGCCCTTTCTCTCAAAGCCTGTATATATGTTGTTCATAACCATCAGCTCCTGACTAAAAGCATCTGGTACATTCTGACACTTGCTGCATGAAAGTTCAGCATTCAGACTGATTGCAGTGTATGACCTTGAAAGCTTTAAATGACCTAGTAAGTATTTACTGCAATATCATCCAGTAATGGGTGAAAATGGGCCAAATGACCTGTTTCACCATTTGCTAGTATAACTAGGTCTATTTAACATTGGGAGCAAGAGTAAAACAATATTCTACTACTGAAACACAGATTATCAAACACTACTGTACGGTTTTGATTCCTCTTCTCTCTGCAGTCATTTGAAGCCATAGAGTCCCATTTTCCTTATTTCTTAGGGCAGAAGGGAGTATCTCCTATGGCTTTATTGAAGGGATGGACCGCCTGGATGGCCTCTAAGTTGAGAGGGAATCCTGGGTTTGTCATGCGAACCAGGGAGGTTATTGGAAGACCTTTGGATGGGTGCATAGTTTTTTAGTACAAGTGTTGCAGCCCTCTCTGAAAGACTACTTCACATATTGATAGAAAAATAGTAATTTTTCATGATCTCATGTCACCTAATTAGAATTTCTTCTGTACAGAATTACTGTACAGAATTCTGTACAGAATTAGTTCTGTAAGGAGAAGAAAATAGACTTTTTAACATAAGCATTGTAAATTAAATGAAGTATGTATGGAGTTCAAAAACTCAAATATATTATTACTCTGACAGACTCAAGAATCCTAATGGAATTCAATATGACAATATGCAATTTCAGGCATTTAAAATATTGAACGTAAAACTACAAAGACATAAAGGAATAATTCGTATAAACTGTCAGTCAGAGTAGAAATACATGTTTACAATTTTTTCCGTTTTTCATAAGTGAGAGAAAAGAGAAGAGATGTCAAGTCACACTTTTGGAAATGTGGTTTATTTAAGGGCAGAATAAATGAGCTATGGCTCACGTGGTTGGTAATGAAAAAGAGAGTCACCTCAAAGTTCTTTGTTTAAATCCCAGTCCAGGTTACTGTAGTCACCTGAAGACTGCTGGGATTCTTTTTATCCTGATGATAATAACCAGCGTGAGGTACTTAAAACAGGAAGATAAAGTGGATAGATGTAAAGACTTTCTTTCTCTCTAATGTCCTGCAGTAAGCTAAAACTCTTTGACTATCACAGTGCTACCTTTCTGATATGCATTCTGTTTTTCCAGACATTTTTTATGTCTAGATTTCCACATCATCATCTTTATCATGGTCACTGTGAGACCAGAGGTCATCAATAAATGGGAATTATTAGTACCATGAGAGAGGCTGTATATCCAGTATTTATTACAGGTCATTTAGAGCCAAACACTTTATTATACAGACTTTGTCCTTTTCCTTTCTCAGGCATGGTATAAAGGAAATTATTATGAGCAGAAATCATGTTTCTTTTCTGCCATTTAAGGTTTGAGTTCATGCATTTGAAGCTTTAAAAAAGTCCTGCTGAATGAAGGAAAACCAAAACACTGTTCATTTAATCCACAACTAAAACTTGCAATTTGCTAAGAATGTTTCTGTCCTCATCATCTGCTCCTTTAGGCAACTCGCTGTATTCTGATTTCTTTCCATGGTAAACTGGAAACATTAACAAATGGGAAAGACATAAAACATCTAAAGCCTATAAGGCACTGCAAACATCAAAATGCTCTATTCCACAGGTGTGGCACTACACGGAGTGTTTTAGGGCAGCATTCACAGCTTGTTATCTATAGTCAGAATTGCAGTTTTGTTATAGTTCGCTAAAGTACCTCACAGAAGTAAAAATAAACTTTGGAATATACTTTACCATTCCAGTATTCCTTTCTCACCTGCTTTTTTAATAATGCATGTTGCATTCCACAATACAGAGAGATTTACTGCTTTGCCTAATTAGTGACTGAAAATGGTTGAACTGGAAGTAAACCTTGGAAAAGCTTTAAATCCCTCCACTCATTTGGCTCTTGCTGTTTCTGTATCTTGATGAGCTGTTTGTATGAGCTAAAATACTTTTATTTAACTGAAGAGGAGAGTAAGTCAACCTAAGGTTATAAAACTTCCATTTGGGCCTGAAAGAAGTTCATTAATGTCCACAGCATGTGGTCCTCTCACACTAGGACTGCCACCTGTCATCAGCTTAGCCTGAAAGCTTTGACTAACAGAAATATGTGGGAGAGTGTGTATATAAACTGCAGAATAAAAAGAGTATTACTGTCCAGTAATATAATGATATTACCCACTCTGCAGTTAAAGCACATTTAGAACTTTGTAATTTTTTATTTTTCTTATCTGCAGTCTCTTCCTGTGCTGGATCTTTGGGCTAAGTTGCCTGGAGTTCAGAAAACAGAAAAAAGTAGTGGCTTACAGCGTGTAATGACCTGATAATGAAAAATGAAGAAGAATTAAACAGGATTGTAGTAAGCTCCACCAACCTGGGGAAGTCCCCTATTAATAAATCAGAAGAGCAAAGGGTTCAATAGATGAATCAAAATATATGTTCTGTGCCATTACTAACAACACTCTGCTTGAAGGAAGGGATTTTGTAGTAGAAAGTATTGTTAATAAAGAAGGCTCTTTGCAGCAATTGGGATTTTTTTTCTTAATAACCGTGGTGCCAGTTGGCCCAGGACTTCCTAGGTAATTTTCTGCATTTCTAATGAAGTAATATATTGAAGCTACAGTAGGGATGTGCACACTCAGGTTTTTGTTTCTGGTGTTTTTTGCAATTACCCTTTTTAATGCAAAAGGTCAAAGGATAATATTTGATTTGACAGAGTCTCCCGTGGGTCCACAGTGCCATGTTTCAGCACCGTGCCACATGTTTCACCACAGTGCCACAGTTCCAGCATGTTTCTTTCCAGAAATGGATTCAGGGGAGGCTCTTAGCACAGCTGCCAGATTGCACACATGGAGGTGTTAACACATGGATAGGATGTTGTGGTTGTCTTGGCATAGGGGTTTGCATGGGTGAGGCTTTTCCACTCCTTTCATGGAGGATTCAGCTGCTACGCCAGACTCTCAAATGGTGTAAATCCATACTGTTCCTCTTATATTGTGGAGGTAGAATGACAGGTTCCAGCTGGGGTTTTTGCATCCTTAACATCCATATGTATGTCAGCAGAGGACTGACACACCTACAGGCTCCATCTGGCACATCTGCTCCAATATTGCCAAGAGCGTGATGGTACTAAAGTGGTTCTCATAGTTGTCTCTGAGCATCAGCCTTAGCATTTCTCCACTGTACTACAAGGTATTTTGCTGTCTTTCGGTCCCACAAAGTAACTGGCATTGTCACTTTTACAGGTGCAAACTGTTGTGTTCTTGTGCTTCTTTAGCATAGGTGGTGACTAGGGATATTGAAAACTTCCACAGAAGTTTTGTTGTAGTGGTGGGTTGCTGACCAACCAAAACTGAGGTTGGACTGTATGGATTATACCACTATCAGCAGAATTTTCTACCAGCAGCAGTCGAATTTGATGGGAAATTAAATTAAGACTGAAAATCTTTTATTTCTTGTTAAAATTAGTATTTTAATCTTATTTGATGATGGAGGGGGATGGCTATTTCTAGCATCTTGACCCTTTCTACTGTTAAAGAACCTACTGTTTTCTGATTTCATCACTACCTGAGGAGATATGAGCTGATCAAATGTGAGAACTGAAAGAAAGGCAGACACAGACAGTCTTTTGTTTCATAAAAAACCTGTTCTCAGAATTTCTAGTTCACTGAAAAATTATTCAGAGGGGAAAAAAAGGTTCAAGTTGGATTAAAAACAAATTCTGAACAAACATAAGTGTTTCATGAAAAAGCAATTCTACGTTTTTAGCCAGCTTTGTTCAGAGTAGATACCCCTTATTCATTATATGATCACTTGAATCTCATATTTTTTGTACATTGCAGGTAAAAGCCAGAACCTCGGTTGAGTTAATTGACTTCAGTGATATTACCAAAGGTACAAATCAAAGCATATTGTATCTACTTGAGAACTTCTATTTAAACCATTTATTCATTCTATTTAATAGTGCAGTTCAAGCAGAAAAGGAAGAGAAAGCAGCTGTTTTCTTCTAAACCTTTTTTTTTTTTTTTTTTTTTTTTTTGAGAGTATGAACTGGATGTTAATCTCTGACACAGAAATGCCTGACTATTTAAACAAGAAGGAAAGGTTGCTTAGATACTTTTCTGAAGAAGCTTTTCTGCTTTTATTTTTCTGTCCAGTTTAATTACGTATTTTCTTGCAAAGAAATTTTCATTTGAGCTTCTTTCATATAGCATAGAAGAATGAGCATGACAGTTTGTTAACTTTACAACATTTCTTGGCCTGGTTTTCAAATTTGAAGAGGTGGCATTTTTGGTCATGCAATTTAACTGCCATTATCTTTAGGCTTACTAGAGTATGAGGTACAATATGCCCAGTTATGCGCTTTCATATTTCAATATCTAATATGGTTTGAAGCTGGCTCCCTTCCAAGTCTCCAAACCTTACCACAAGAAGTCCCCCCCCACCCCCCCAAACCTCAGGGAGAAGAGGGAGAAAAACAACTAAGAAAACCCGAAACGAGAGAGAGCTAAAGCAATATATATATAAATATATTTACACTTATGTTACAGGTATATGCAATTGAAATATATATACAGTTTCACAAAGGAACAGGAAGGGGAAAGGGAAAAGGAACAAAACCAAAATAAAAATATATATATATATCCCGATTAGTAGCCCAATATCTAACAACTAAAAGAGTTAGCAAAGAAATATCTCACTACTCTCCTTGGGACAACCGAGAGTCGCTCTGGACCGATCGCCGGCAACCTCCGTCTCCCAAGGTCGGCAAGGCCTAACCAGGCCTCGCTCCCCAACACGGCAGACTCAACAGCAGGGAACCTGCACCTCCAAGCCGCCGGAAGGAAAGAGAGCAAAGGCCTCTCCTCCTTTCTTCTTATAGTCTGGCTTACGTAAAAATCGTAGGGAATACTGGGTAAATCTGGACCCTTCCTTGGTTACAAACTGGTCACCAAGGAAGGCCTAGCCCAAACTACCACAATATCATATAATCGATAGCCCCCTATGTGATAATTATTTCAGAACAGATTCTTCCATGTTTGTCAGATTGAGTTGTATGTTACTGAAAATTAGCCTTATTCAGGGCAGTATCTAACCCTCTTGTAATGATATTATTTACTGTGAGAAAAGGAGCTTAGCTTGACACAAAATAATAGTGGAGTGAGTTTTTAGAACAGAATCACAGGGGTTTTATGCCAGTAGCTTGTTAGGAAGATTTGTTTGCCAGCATGTCATGACTCAAAGTTATTCCTCCTGAAAAATAACTAAAGAATATTTACTGGTCATTGAGATGATTTTAGTCCTGCAATATTTGGCACAATGTGATTATGTAGCTAAACTTTAAACATTTATTGAATAATCTTATTCAGATTCATACTTAATAGATCAATTTTTAGCTAAAAATAAACCTACGTGTTTATCTTTAAAAGGGAAAGGGAAGAGCAAGAGTTCTTTCATTTGACTTAGTAAAGTACTTACATAGGTGTGCTCTTTTTCATAAAAATTAAATTCTCCTTCTCACTAAAAAGTCTTTGCTCCCTATTCTAGCTATAATTCTTACAATGGTTGCAGGAAGAATTTTTCACTAATTTTGCTTTTCATCAAGGAATCACAGTTTATCTACATAAGACAAAGAAATATTTTAAACATAGCAGATTACCTTATATTTCAAATTGGTTTGTTTCTTTATTAACATAAAAATTTGCCCTTTGCCAATCTACATAGCACGTACTAGTATCTTTTTATTTCTCTGTGTTACACAAATGCGCAGAAACCACCTGAGAAACTGCAATATTTTCACTATTGATCATATAGTGATTTTCTGTCCCCTTTGTTTGGTTTATATCTCTATGAGAATTTCAGAAATAAACAACATCTATTTAACTCCATTTATGACCAGTGCAGTTGTAAAAAGTTTGGATAATTGTGTATGTATCTGTCTGCGCACTTGACTTTGACTGTTACAATTAATCTTTACTTTTCTGTCTATTCAATGTTGCCAGTATAAAGGCACTTTTTTTTTTTATTCTGTTCAATGTTGCCATTTTTATGTGTCATTTACTGGATTTAGATTTCAGGCAGGAAAAAGGTAAAACAGAAATATGAGGGTACTACTGTCAAGGAGTTGGTGGATATAGTGTTTGTAAGATGTCCCCAGTATGCAGAGGTGTAGTTATCCTTGTGTATACAACATGTATATGTATATATATCTGTCCTCAATTGTCTGATAAGGTCTCCTTGTTTGATTTTTCAACAGTCACAGTCACCTTGTAGTAGCGGACAAGAGTATTCCACACAGCACCTTGATCTGAGACTGCTGACATGATATTAGTGATTTGTTTTTCCTTTACTTTACTTTACTTTTGTCTTGTCTAAATGTTCTTTAAAACTGTGAGGTAGATTCATGTTTACTCTGTGAATCACTTTGCCTCTCTCCAGTCTTTAGTGGACTGGTTTTCTTCGGAGAGCTTCGTGAATCACAAAGATTAGGTTGACAACATGAGGCTCAGCATAGAAGGAAGGCAAGTGTTGATGCAAGAGTATTGTCTCATTTTTTATCTTGATGTTATGACTTATTTCATCTTGTTTAAAGTGGATCTAAACATATTAATAGTGATATGTTACATTTTTAGTACTTATAAAAGTTTCTTGAAAAAGGCTTGAAAATACTCCAGAAATGTTGGGGGATATCTCTATGTGCACATGTCTTTGCAATTTCCCAATTTCATAATTGCTCTGATATGACAGGTTAACATTTACCTTCTTCACATTATTTAATTGAAAAATAAGAAAGGTCCTCTAAGTATCTTATCTTCAGTTTTGTGGGTATTTTTTCTTCTTTCCTTGTTGATAATTTCTTATTTCACCAAATTCTCAGTAACTCTGTTAGCCCAATCTTGTAGAAGAATTCTTTACTCTGTAACTAGTAATTTTTACTGCTCCTGTATTGTGAGGAATGATGAGAGAAGAGGGTGCTAGAAAATATCAAAGGAAGTTTCAAAAGGATTTAAAGTGGGACAATGGTATCTCTGACAGTTGTAGGATGAATCTGCATCCCGGAAATGTCAGAAAATGTCTTTCTAGTAGTTGTGTGATGAGTAGGCAGAATGAGAAATGAGTTAACAGTCTGCCTGTAATAAGAAGTCTGTTTGTGTTACTCTTTACTAAAAATTAAAAATTACACGACTGCTTGAATGTGCATTAGAATGACAGAACAGGAAGGGGCAATTTAGCCGAAGTCCTCCATATCTATTTCTGAATCTTGTCATTGACAGTATAAAGTGATCAAACTACTCTGTTGACTATTTCTACCTTTTAAAAGAATTTTTTTTTTTAAATCCAAAATAGAAAGCTCTATGGTACTTTCTGGGTATTATAATTTATTGTTGTCCAGTGCTCTGCTGCTGAAGGATACCTACTCCATTTTTGTGGAACTTCTTGTGTAGCAAGGATGGTACACGAGGATATAATAGCAGAGAGGGAAATGCAGATGAAAACTTTGCTCCAGAGTGTTTTCCTAATAATTTAATATGAATCAGGTTAAAGAACCAAGATGTTCTCTGCAGCTAGAATATAGTTATTAGTAGGTAGGGAGAAGGCGTGAAAATTTGGGTGGAATATTATGGATAGTTGATGAAAAGAACGTCAAGCAGCACAGAAGAGTCATAAGGAAAGCTGATTGAAAGAAGAGAGATGTTTCCTAAAGCCAGGTATAAGAACTTTAAACATAGTGTGGACAAGAGAAGAAACTAAAGGATATTCAGAAAGTGGAATTGCTTGTTGGTTATGAATAAAAACAAGTAATTCAGAACCCCCCCTAAATTATGTATAAATCATAGAATTGTGCAACAATT
This sequence comes from Pipra filicauda, assembly GCF_003945595.2. NCBI lineage: Eukaryota > Metazoa > Chordata > Aves > Passeriformes > Pipridae > Pipra > Pipra filicauda. The sequence goes on along the minus strand of NW_024104806.1, from coordinate 43,305 downwards.
GAAGTTGAAAGGGATGTCTGAAGATCATTTAGTCCACCATCCCCTCCACCCTGTGCTCAGAGCAGGATCTACTAGAGCAGTTTGCTTGGGACATTTTCCAGTCAGTTTTGTAATGTCTCCGAAGACGGAGGTTCCACAACTTCTCTGGATAGCCTATTCCATTCCAGTGTTTGACCACCTTCACAGTAAGAAAGTGTTCAGAGTTCAGACATAATTTCTTATTTTTTAATTTGTTCCCATTGCACATTGTCCTCCCATTGGACATCACTGAGAAGAGACTAGCTCCAAAGTCTTTAGTCGCCTTGTTACTTGCTGGCAGCGCCTTGACCATTGCAGCCCAAGTGGCTGCTGGCCGCCTTTTCTGAAGGGCGCATTGCTGGCTCATGTTCAGCTTGGTCTCCGCAAGGAACTCCAGGCCTTTTCCATTAAACTGCTTTCCAGCTCCTGAAACTGAGTGTAGTTATCCTACTGTTGGCTTTGTTCTCGTCCCTCACAATCCTGAAATCCACTATCCCATGGTGACTGTAGCAAAGACTGTCCCCAACCTTCACATCTCTGATTTGTTTTTCTTTGTTTGCTAGTGTAAGGTCCAGCAGAGCATCTCTCTTTTTCTGCTTCTTAATCATCTGTGCCCTGCTGTGTGGTCCCTCCAGCAGATACAGAGGTAGTTCAAGTATCATTACTTTTTGTTGTCAAATATTGTTGGAAGTGCCTCTGATGTGGCTGTTGTATTGGAAGTTAGATAAGCATGTAAGGATTTAGATAAACATAAGGAAACTTAGAAGGGTCGCTCTTGAGCTGAACACTTAATTAAACAATGCTAAAGCAAAGTACTGCCTACTGAATTCAGGGTAGCAGGTTTTTATATAGTCTTTGTAGGTAAGCAGGGTCACATTGAACATGCCAGACCACTCCATTATTGTCTCCTTGAAATGCAAACCTTTTAGAGAGCTCTGGAATTTGGCTAGCATCCAAAGCTAATTGATATTTTGATTTTCTTTTGCTAAACAATAAACTGAATATATAATACTTTGGACAAAATTAATTTCTGATGTAATTCTACTAGAATGTCTTAACCATAATTAAGTAATGAGGTGCATTTGACTGATAAAATTTACATACTCTCACAAGGACTTGATGTTTTTCAAGCTGTGTAATTGGAAACCAAACAATTACTACAATAGGTCAACAACTGTCTGTTCTATGAAGTGTACATCATATTGTTAGGGAAATTATAGGTGATTTTCCATGCTTCTGTGCAGTGCTTTGTGAGATTAAACAAGTTCACAGAATACGAAAACCTGGAAAAGCCTTCCTTATCTCTACAATATTTCCATCATGAATTTTAGCCCTTTTAATTTAAATGTTGGGGTTTTTTCTTAATAGTTCTATTTGCGAAGTGTTTGAGAGAATCTCTTCTTGAAGGTTTGGTTCCCACTGTAGCAAAATATATGGCTGACACAGTGAAAGAAGAATTTTACAAGATAATGATTTTCGATCTCCTAACTGTACCTTTTCAGTCCATCATAGGTTAGTAATCTTATCCCACTCCAGACTCAATGAAAAGACTAAATAGGAAAGACTTCTCCTAGGCCTAAAACATTTTTCTTCTTTCAGTCTGTTTCCCTCAAAAGTTGAAGAAGTTAACTCACAACAAAATTCAGTATGTATTAATAGACTTCCACCAGGGTTGAATATATTTATATGTTTTCATTCTGAGGGCATTTCGTCATGATACATAAGTCATTCTTTTACACTTTTGTAGAAATAGTCTTGAAAAATTGAGAAGGAACTAATGATGAACTCCAATATGATGAATCAGGAAGTAGCAAGGGGAAAAAAAACAACAAAAACAGGCATCTAAGAAAGAAAAGGAAAGCTAATGACCTAAATGATTCCAGTGTGTCATTATTCAATTGTCATTTCAGGCCTTTTGTTTCTGAATGGGTAAACAAGCAGCAGATGGAATTCAAGATTTTAATCTAAAGCAAGATCTGTCTAGATGCAGTCCAAATTATAAGAAAGACAGCTGTCCAACAACAAATTTACCAAATCAGCTCTTACTTTCTTGAAAAATATAAAAAGATCTTCATTACTTTTAATGTTGACTTCCCAGCAGAGTCTGAATTTTGTTTTGAAGAAAAAAGCATTGTATGATTTTTAATGAACAGGTTGAACTGTACTTGGGAAGATCTTAAGTTGAAATGGGGCTAACTGTGATACATGAAGATCTGAAGTTGTGTATTTTGGTCACGCAGGAAGTAAACAGCATTTTTTTTGCTTGTAGCACAAAAAACTGTAGCCTAGAGATCAAAGGATGGCTAATGAGTAAGTAGCTGCGAAGAACATGCTATCAGCAGGAAAGGAAAAGAGAAATATTTAGTAACAAAACTAGTTATTATGTAACAGTATGTGATGATTTTATTAATAAGATGTATGTACTGTTTTGTAATAATCCAAATAAACCAGAAAAATATGCTTTGAAACTCCCACATAGAAGCATAGTTTGGTCACATGATTACTAGTCCAACAACTAGTTCCCAAGTTTATTTTTACTGAATAACTTATTCTTTCGAGAAACTAAATCTAGCCGATACAAAGCTGATGCTCTTATTTCCTGGAGACACATACCAGCCAGACTAGCAAGCAGAAGATTTATGGTAAATGAGTATCTCCCCAAAAGATAAAGAACTACTTTGTTTATTGATCTTGTTGCAAGGAGTCCTGATCAAGGACAGTTGAGCTAAAATTCATCTGACTCTAATATTAATTTATATGGATTTTGTATCACAATGAAATATAAAGATTGTTGGTTTAGCATTGGTTTAACAACATATTGTGCTTAAATGTTCAACATAGAATTTCAGTCGTTTTTGATACTTTGCATAGGAACTGGAGTGCAAAGTGTTTGGCCAGCTAGAGTACACTGTTATCAAGCCCATCAGTTTCTGGCAAGAGCTAGTACGTAAGAATGCTTCTCATCTAATTTAATTCACAGTTGAGTTTGCACTTGCCATTCTTAACCTCTAACCATTTTTAAGGGAGCAGCTAGGAAAAAAAAATAATATAGTTATAAAATAAATTGCTAGACTCTGTCATTTGGAAGAAATTGCAATGATCCCAGATACTTACCTGATTCAAATTTTACACGTATAAAAATATGTAAGTGCTGTTTTGTCAAACTGTAGAAGACATCAGTTCCTTTAGGCTAGAGGCTAGGCTGATCCCCTAGGTCTAGCATCCTCAATACCTGCTTTCCAAGTCTCTTCAGATGAAAACTGAACTTTGCTTTCTGGTCTGTGAGCTCCTCAGTGGGCCACTCTACCAAATATTGAGTGACAAAGTAACATGGACAAAGATTTTGTTAGGACTTTTTATACTGTAACTGTTTTCATTTGTGACTTGCACAGTTTTGACCACAGATGTGATGAGGAGAGGCCCAGAAGTCAGCAGGTTAGGCAGAGCTTACTGCTATCTTGATGTCTAGAGAGCGTATGGGGGTTTCACAGTACATAGAATCATGGAATCGTAGAATCAGCTGGGTTGGAAGGGACCTCTGAGATCATCAAGTCCAACCCTTGATCCACTACTGCCGTGGTTACTAGACCATGGCACTAAGTGTCACATCCATTCTCATCTTAAAAACCTTCAGGGACAGAGAATCCACCACTTCCCTGGGCAGCCCATTCCAATGCCTAATTACCCTCTCTGTAAAGAAATTCTTTCTAATATCTAACCTAAACCTCCCCTGGCACAGCTTAAGACCATGCCCTCTTGTCTTGCTGATAGTTGCCTGGGAGAAGAGACCAAGCCCCACCTGGCTACAACCTCCTTTCAGGTAGTTGTAGAGAGTGATGAGGTCTCTCCTGAGCCTCCTCTTCTCCAGGCTGAACAGCCCCAGCTCCCTCAGCCTCTCCTCACAGGACTTGTGCTTGAGTCCCTTCACCAGCCTTGTTGCTCTTCTCTGGACCTGCTCCAGCACCTCGGTATCCTTCCTGAACTGAACTGAGGGGCCCAGAACTGGACACAGTACTCGAGGTGTGGTCTCACCAGCGCTGAGTACAGGGGCAGAATCACTTCCCTGGACTTGTTGGCCACGTCATTCCTGATACAGGTCAGGATGCCATTGGCCTTCTTGGCCACCTGGGCACACTGCTGGCTCATGTTCAGCTTCCTGTCAATCCAAACTCCCAGGTCCCTTCCTGCATGGCTGCTCTCCAGACACTCTGTCTCCAACCTGTAGCACTGCAGGGGGTTGTTGTGGCCAAAGTGGAGGACCCGGCACTTGGCCTTGTTGAACCTCATCCCGTTGGAATCAGCCCAACTCTCCAGCATATCCAGGTCCCTCTGCAGAGCCCTCCTGCCTTCCAGCTGATCAACACTCCTCCCCAACCTAGTGTCATCTGCAAATTTGCTGATGGTGGACTCAATCCCCTCATCTAAATCATTGATAAAAATATTAAATAGAACTGGGCCCAACACTGATCCCTGGGGGACACCACTAGTGGCTGGCTGCCAACTGGATGTTGGTGGAGATGGTGGTCTCCAGATCTGACTGATCCTCTTTTCCTAAGTTTACATGTCCCTTCTCTGGTGGAGAGCTATTCTTTCTTTTGAGTTCATCAGGTATTTGATCGAACCGTGTTTACTTCTATAAGATACTTGGCTCAAGGCAAGGACAGTACTAGGAGGTCACAAACTGAGAGCAAGAATTGTGGACTGCCCTGGATAAAGAGTAATTTGAGTCCATAACATGTGAGTGGTGGCTCAGGTAGAATGTCTAGCAATATCCAATTCCCATAGGGCCGTTATTTCTGGGCAATGTCATTTGTAGCTTATTAACTGTATTCTGCTTTGCAAAATTCTTGTGGAACTTACTCATTTTTATATTTTTTATTGTTCTAAGAAGAGAAAGGGAGAATATTTTCTCATTAGCAAATTCTAGACACAGTGAAAACTTAAACTAAACAAGAGAAAAATGTGGATGTAGAATAATACTGATTGTTACAAAATAAAAGTCTACATGACTAGTTGTTACTATTAGCAAATTTACTTCCACAGCAAGAACAGGATTTGCTTCTGAGCTGTGCCAACAATTGCCCAAATTCTGGTAAGTTCTGGTATTTACCATACTGAAAAGGTCTTTCCTGCTAGTATTTCACTGTGCCAAATGAATCTTGCATTAAGCATTCTATATTTTGCATACAAAGACCCTTGTATTTTCCTTAATTGGGGAATCGATTCAAAACTTGTTCTTTACACGTGGCTGATTACCTCAATAGATTGTAAGGTATTAAATGTGTGAAATAGTCTATAAAACAGCTTCAACCAATTAATCCTAATTTCACAACTCCAAAGTGGAGTTTTTGAAAGTACCTGCAAATACTTTGTTAGTGACCTTTCTGATAGGTGTACCCTACCTGTCAATACCATTTATTACTACTGCTGTTTAATTCCTCTTTTATTCAAATTAAATACCTTGCAGCCATTTAAAAAAACTGAATTATGTTGCTGCTTCTTGCAATTGTCACACTAGTTAATTGGCTCTTGGCATGCCTGAGCATCTGAAGAAATTGGGAAAATGATTTGTAATTGTTCACTGAAGTACAAAGAGGCACTTTAATAAAGCCACATAAATACAGGAGAATAGATGCGTATTTCAACCTAATTTAGGTGAAAGTTTTTATTTTATCAGCAAAAATTAGAAAAGCTCATTCATTTTACATGCAAGCTATGTGCTCATCATTTCTGCCTGTACCTGACTACAGGGTTATAAAACATTAAAAAAAAAACAGTGAAAAGAAAGAATGGGATTTTATAGAAGCAAACCGCCAAATCAAATTTTAAAGAGTTCCTCCTGTCCAACCTCTGATATTAAATTGATTCTTATTGCTGGCTTATATTGTAATTGAGATATTTGGAGATATCTGAATGCTACAACACCTGGTACATCTGTGAAGCCCTAAGCTCCCAGCTCTGTGTCAGAGTACTCTTGAGGTAGCTTTAGGAGTCTTCATTGGCACAAAGCAGCATTAAAGCCAACTCAAGTAACCTGAAGAGCATTTCCCTGTAGTCTTCCTTCTGTCATGGGATTCAGAAATACAAAGTTATTAGACAATTTTGTTTCATCAGTCTTGTTGCTTGTGCTTGTGGGTGCAAAGGGGAGACACAGCAATTTTTCAGTGAATCCCTCTGTGTGATTTTGTCCTATCTGTTGTACAGGGGATGACAAGGCTTTTGTTACTACTTTAAACAGTGTCATGTTTGCAATGGCTGTGTCTAATTGTAAACCAACAAACAACCAAAGTTAGCTTAGTCAGGGAAGAGGATTACCCTGGTCCAGACAGGGGTTAGTTTAGTCTGATTATTCTCATTTACAGGAAATCACAGGGCACCTCAATTTGGAGAGGTGGCTTAGTCCACCTGCTTGTTAACTCATTTTCGTTTCCACACGTAGGATGCATGGTGTGCACAGAGGGAATAGTAGTGTATATACAGTGAGAGATAAATAGAGCCTGGGAAGTAGGAACTTCAGAAGTCCTGTTGCCTGGTAGCATGCTGTTTAGGAAACGTTCAGTCTCCCGAGGAATCAACGTATCTACAAATGAGGATGACAAGTGCCTTGTAAATGCAGAATTTAATGTACTGCAACAGTGGTGTCAGATAATTAGCTTGACAGACCAATAGATATTCCAATAAAAGTGATTGTGTAAGCCTTTTTTTATTATTATTATTTAGAACAGTCATTGTAACCTTTTGATGAAATCAAAATCAATCTACAAATAAAGACTTACAGTCTGTAGGCACATTTCTAATTTTGGTCACCTTGTCTAAGAATTATCTCTGGCTGACTTCCCCTCGTTTCTCCCATGCTCACTTTGAGAAAAATCATATATTAATGCTCATAAATTGACCAAGAAATGCAATGCAGTGTGGAAAACAAATTTTCACAAACAGCTGCCATTTCAGATAACTTTGTAGCATTTACAGTATAAATTCTTCAAGCAACAAGCTGCCATCTTTCCTGACACTCTAATTTTAGTCACTTCTACTCAATTAGTGACTCTTTTCTGAACAAAATTACTGTATAAAATATAGCAAACATGCTTTTTATTCACAGTCTCTGCTTCAAAGCATAAGGCAATCCAATTTTAATGTTTGTTGTACTTATTGTGATACTTGCTGCTGAAGCTGGACTTGAGTGCCACAGTTGAGACCCTCTGGGGTACATCTCAGGACCAAGCTCATCCTGATCACATCACAGATGAAAGCCAGTTATAATAAAAAAATGTCATAAACCGATAAATGACCACAAGTGATCTTTATTCCTTGTTATCTCGTTAGCTGTTTGACTTTATCTATATGACATATGAAGAATGTTTTGCAATAGGAAAAGAGTGAGTTGCTTTAAAAGAGGCATATTTGCCTTGCTCGTGTCGGGACACCATGGCCAGGCTGGAAGTGGAGGGTAGGTGTGTGTGCGGGTCAGCTGTGGGTATGGCGCCTTAGCAAGTGGTTGTGTGGCAGTGAGATGGGCAGTTCAAACCAGTTCACATTGTTGGTTCTGCACAAAATAATTGTCAATTACCTAGAGTTTTAGCTGGATATTATTTAGGTAAACAAAATATATTCTGTGAACTTTTCAGCCAGGTAGATTTAAGATATGAATGGAATGTGTCAAGGAACTGTGAAAAGAAATGTGGACGAATCACCACATGGCCAGTGAAAACACAGATGTTTCTTCAGACCCTCTTGTAGCTGCTGGGAGGAGTGAAGGCATCATGGTAAAATGTCCCATTAGTAGGTCTGGCTTAAAGAAAAAATAATCAGCAGAGGCTTTCATTTGAATTACATGCCCTAGGGAAGTTTTTCTTCCTAGTGTTACTTCTAGTGTGAAGCAGGTTTTGAAAACATGCCTGTGCCTTTGTGTGACCTGCAGAGCAGAGTGGGAAGGTCGATGACTGCCTCAGCAGGGCATGAACCTCCTTCCACAGGCAAGGTTTCTCTGCAGGTGGTAAGGACTTTGCCTCTCTAAATAAAGTAAAAGTCTAAAACTTAGGCATATCCTAGCTCTGTCTCCTTATCTTTCTTTTTCCTATCTTCCACCAAGATTGCACATTATGTGCTTTCCCCTCCCCATCCCTGTGCAGTCTAACAGGGTTGCAGACACTTTAAAATGGATTGCAGCACTAGTATGGAGGAATATGAGAGACAAAGGAGAACATTCTGATGGAAGGATGAAATGACATGTGGGTTGGCTACCAGAGCAGAGACAGCTTTGATTGAAATGAAGCACAGGAAAGGCATAAGAGCAATCACAGGGAACTATTACAGATCTCCGAGGGCAGAATGAAAAGGAAGACTAGGAAATGTTTATTCAGATGGAGGCAGCGGCTTTGTGGAAAGGCTAGGATACTATGCACAGAGGATATATGTTCAACTGTCCTTTGAGTCAAAATTACAGTCTTCCCTGTAGGACTCTAGTGGGAACAATTACAGAAAGGATTTTTGTGAACTGCATGAAATCTTTAAAATGTTACCGATGGAAATGAGTTGGATGATGTGTTATCACTGCATTAATAGGTAAAGGAATTTGTTAGCAGACGTGATGCACAAGGCAAAATTCAATGCAAATGGCTTTTCTGCTGGGTGTAAGTGGAGCAATGTTAGGGTATAACCATAGCAGATGCTTTTGCTAGATACAGCTGCTTCGTCAATCTGCCCTCTATGCAAATTCTTAGATTTTTGCAGTGCCTTTAACAGGCTAAGGGGAAGCTGGAGTCCAAAGTTACCTTCTCTAGATGAGCCCACAACAACTCTAGAGCAGGTGAATGCTCAGGGAACTCCATCTGCACAATTTACTTCTGTTCAGAATCTACCACCTTTACTAAAAAATATCTGGTGAGCAATTTCTGAAGCAGTTAATATTGCAAGGGACAGTAGTTAGTGACTGCAGCGACTCTATGAAGAAAAGAAATAAATGTAAGAAGTCTGAGGCATCAGTGTGTTCAGAAAGAACATTTGTGAGAGAAATACAGACAGAAGGGAAATCAGGCTTGCTGAAGCTTCTACATATGTTTTCAATAATACAGAATGAACTGTTATGTTTGGCAGAGAGCCATGGAAATCAGAGGGTATAATCTTATAACTAGGAAATTAGGAACTATAAAATGTTTTAAGTATACAAGAGGGAATAAACATATGTACTAAATTACTGTTCAAACGAGGAGAACTAGCAAGACAGCTCCTAGGCAAAGGGTGAGAATGAGAAGAAAAATGAAAACTAATTAAATCTTTGCATTTCCTGCAGAATTTCCGAAATGAGGCTCTCATGGGTGTTTAGGATACTTCTGAAAACAAAAAGCCATTTGTCAATGGCTTGAGTAGCTTGAAAAAATAGTTCTCAGGATCTCTTTTGCTGTAGTTCCTATTGGGCCAATGCAAAAGATTTTGAGACTAAAGAGATTTATAGATTAAGTGTATATTTACCATCTCACTGTATTTAACTGAGATGAGACACAACATCAGTTCAGATGGTATAGTTACATGGCTGCCTTTTATGATAGAGGATGTCATGACCAAGGAAAGTATTATTTTTTGTAAAGGGTGGATAGTAAGTAGATACTTCCAGCAAATGAATTTGGAATGTATACTGTAATCTGATGAATAATAAAAGTTAAGGGAATTTTGTGTGATGCCACTATTTTTGAGTTTCATGTTTCAGCTACTTCCTGATCTACTCCTTTTTATAAGGGTTTGTGGCAGAACTCAGAAGAAAAGCTAAGTTCTGGCAAGTCAGACTCAAGTGTGTCATGGGGTTAATTCCACTGAAATCTCTGATTATTTGCAGAAAACAGATATAAGGTATGTGTAAAATGGGAAGCTGAGCTATTTTGAGGATGTCTGTTAATTCAAGTACTGGATGAGGTAGCCTGGAATATAGGCTTTATGTTTCTGCCTTCCATCTTTCAGCCAGACTCCTCAGTTAGCTGTTTCTGTCCGTATGACAGTGGTCAAATGGGCAAAAATCTCCTTTTTAGGGGAAGATATCCATCAGAATAATATTATCAATCCCAATTTGACTAAAGCAGTATGAAATTCTCAAAACAAAACAGACCATTATTTTAAAATCATAATTGGCAGAACACTCTAAGACAATTACAATTATTGTATCGTCTTTGTCTAGTGGGAGGAATTCTCATGAAGTGTGTTAGCTTTTATATTAAGCCTCCTTAGATTTGGAATGAGATGGTAAAGGTACTTTATACAAATTTCTCTGAAACAAGACTATTTCCATCTCATCTTGATAAATAAAGGTAGAGAAAGGTTTGCGCTATTTATACATTTCATTTTACAGTTTCCTGTCTAGTGGCTTCTCTCAGTTCACCAGTTCAAGCAGCACTTCCCCTTTTTGTGGTGCATGTGAGAGTTAAAACAATGTTTTAAACATAAAAATACTTATAAGTTCATCATGCTGATCTTAGTGTATATCTTGGTGAACGAAGTTCCTTGTGAGTTGCAGTCTGTGTGATCAAGTTTTATACATAAATAAAGGCAAAGGAGAAAATTTGAGTGCATTTGTACTCTTTACATGCAGTTAAGCCTCTGATTAAATGTTTGTCTATTCAGGGCTAGATTGTCCAAATATGTTGGACATCTTTCCATCTATCACATTTACAGGTTAAATCAATATATTTGCTAGCTACAATTATTTTTAAGTAGAGGCTAAGTTCTGTAAAAGCATATGATAACCATATATCACAAATATATACACCCATTTCAGTGAAAAACAAGATGCTCTTCTCAAATCTGGTCTAATATTGGGAATTCCAAAAACATCTTTTAATTATAAACTCAATAATGATGTTGCAGTTAAGGTGTCTTAATGTTGCACCTTGGAATCATGTTCTCTGGTTTTTTTGATTCAAGGCTCTATGTTACACCTATCAACTTCAACTAAACATTTTATAGTTTTATATTACCTCTTTCAAATTATATATGGAGTAGGAGGGACGAATGAAGGCAATAAATCAGTCAGAGGTGGTTGCTGTCCTACAGAAAAGAACTTTTCTCTGGGGACTTTAACATGGTGGAGTAAGCAGTTAAAGAATGACTTACTGGCTAGAAAAGCAGACTTTTTTTGGCTAGTGGCCCATGGTCCACCTTCATAATTTCTCACTGGCTTAGTCGTAGATGTGTGAAATTGAGAAGTTTGTGAATGGTGCTGTTAATTCAGACTACAAACTCACAAAGGACTATTTACTCGGGTGTCATGAGCGGGACCATACTCTGGTCTTTTCTATTTCATGTCAGCAATTCAGACTATAAGCTCAAGAACTGATTTTATTTAAACAGGAGACAAAAGTGAAAATGTACTAAAGACCTGAGTTTGGATCATGAGGTGATTGTAGAACTTTTCTGAGGTGTTTACTGTTACAACAACAATAATAACAACAATATTAACAGCAATCGGAATAATATAGCAAAGACTCATATCTGTTCCTGTTTTTATCTAAATGTATGCATCACTTAAGTGTTAAAGTCTGCCTAAACACACAGTATTTTAACAATATAACATTTTTCTAAAGCTGTGAAAAAATACCTTAATAAAATTTATTACAATGTTTTTGTTTCTGCATGTTTTTAAAACATTTTAATATAAAAATGTATATTATTTATATTTTGTATTATTTTTTACTGGACTAAAAAGAAAACAAAGTATCCAGTTTAGCAGATTATATTTTGCGTTTGTACATGCGTCTTTTTGCTTCTAAAGGTTGTTCTGTGGAAATTCTATCCAGATTCAATATGTGTGCTATGTGACCTCTCTGATCAATTACAGTTCAATATAATTCAATCCATGAATAATAACCAGGAAGTTTTAGCATCTGCCTGTTTCGATCCCTTTAGACATTTAAAAATGGCATAAATATCAAATACTGTACACATTTAAAAGAATGGAAATATCCTGGCATATGTGCCGTAGATAATAGACAGATTAAGATTCTATAACAATATAATAACTATGAATTATTTGCCTAGTCCTTTTCACCATACAATGTTGCTGATAGAATTTTCTGTTGCATAAAATATGCTCCTACTTTCTTTATATATTATAGCAGTTATCTTAGATCTCTTGGGAGAAATAAAAATAGATATTTATTTATATTCTGACTTCTGAACAGGCAGAAAGAAGCTGCCTAAACCAGATATGCTCCCTTTGATGAATTGCGATGTAAGTAGAAGTACAGAAAGTGCTGGTTTAGTGTAGCTCAGTTCAGAGGCTAGTACTGTTGTGTGCCAGTGGCAACAAGAGGAGAATGGGGTATCAGAATTCTGCTTGAAAAACTTAGGTATAAAAGATCATGATTTAAAAAAAATGAGACCTCCCCAAACAGACAATGAATATTCTACAGATACAACAATTGAACATGGGGCAAGACAGGAACTTATGAAAAAATGCAGAAAGGGGAGTATGAAATAGTGAAATTTTGCTGTGAAGGAGAGGAGATAGAACATTTTGCTGGGTTCTAATGTTCCCACCAAAGCTCAGACCTCCATATATGGTCAGAAATATAATCTCTACCATATGTTAGAAGAGTTTCAGCAAAAGATGGTCAAAGAAGTGCGAATGCAGGTAGAGACAGCACATAGCACCAAGAGAGTAAGGCAAAATAAATGTTCATAGTCCCAAGGCATGAACACTGTCTTGAGAGTTTTGATCGATTTGGTTCTGTGGTGGTGATCATAGCTTAGCTTCAGAGGAAGCCAGACAAATGTGTCTATTCTGAGTGAATTCATGAATTACAGTTGAGCTGATGGAGAGAAAAATCAGTCTTTATAGGGTAGTTGGCAGAACAAAATCTAATATCTTTCACTGCAGTTTTAAACCAGTGTTTAGTCCAAGAAATAATTCTTAACTACTGTACAGTGATAAAATTAAGCTGTAGTTCAAGCAGAAAATACCAGCTCATCTTGATTGCAGGAGGCAGTCACAAAGGCATGGATCAGCCTAATCAGCACCTACAGCCTCTGAAATATTTTTTCCCCTGGACATTTATTTAACCCCTTACTTCTAGGCAGAAACAACTCAGAGATCACAGGTTGCAACAGTGGTACATGCTGTTCTGTTCACAGCATCTGGCTCCTGGAGTAACCTGACAGCTGCTTCCCTTGTGCTCCATATCATCCTCCCTACGGCTTCCATCTTTATTCCTCCCCATCTCTGGCAGCCAACACAGTGTGCTCACACTGTGCACATCTGGCATGGAGCAGCATGCCCTCCCCTCATCAGGCTGGCACAGCTGCTCCTTCTAAATGGGACCTGGCCAGCCAACTGCTCCTAATGATTCCCCTGAAAGCTCTTTTCCACTTACTGATCCAGCTTTCCTATTCACCACCTGCTTGATTTCCCTTCCCCAAACACCCTGGCTGCTTAAACACACACTCTGAATCCTCTGCTCCCATCAGCCTCCACTCTAGAGCCATGCTAATGCTATTCTCCCTGGGCTGATTCCCTATACCCCCAGCTCAACAGTTATTGCTGCTGTCATCCTTGGATTTAAAATCACAAACCAGTGAATGGAAGATCAGTTCCCTTGCTCCCTGTTCTGCTGTGTTTTGATTCCGATCATATGTCTGCAGGTTAATACCAGAAACAGAACAAAGCAGTGCAAAGGCTTGGAGTTACAAGCTAAAGTTTGGCAATTGGAGACTTGAGCTGACTATTGGGCAACCACTATCTCTTATCCTGTGAAAAAGATCACTCTAGTGGCTGTGCCCTTGTGCTGTGGTGGGGACTGCCCCATAGATGCAGTCAGTCTTATAGTTCACTTCTGTAGTAACAACCTTGGGCAGCAAAACTATGAAACACTGGGTTAATCACCTTACTACTTTCTGAGACTTAAATCTGTTGCATACTTAGTCTTGGAAATCATCTCCATTTATTATTTTACCACAGACCGTGGCTAGTGAGGAATTATAATTGCTTTCTCTTTTGGTAGGAGGTATTTTGCTTTCTGTTTTCCATTTTGAGAGGAAACATATTGTAGTCCATAATTTGGCCTTTTTTTTTTTTTTCCTCTCAAAAGCAGAGAAACCCAACCTAGAAATAACTGGAGTCTGGAAAATTCAGCCAGGGTGGTGGGATGCTGATGTTCAGTAGTAGGAACTAGGACTAGGGAATCAAACATCAGTATCTCATGTTCTATATGAAACCCATCACTCCAGACTAAAAACTTTGGCCTACCCTTTGTGTCTTATCTTTTTCACTTTGAAATATTAAAAAAATAAAAAGAATTATTGTGCTAGCCACAGATGTGTTTGATTTCATCTGTTTTAGGACAGTTCCCTTGGATGCAGAACAGCAAGATTTAATTCATGAATCTGAATCAGGTCAAATCCAAATATGTCTTCAGCTCTCATACCCCAGGCTAATTCCCTGTCTGCAGGATGAGCACAGGTCCTTCCAGTTGTGATATGGGATATGGAACATTTTGAAGTCTAAAAAAAAAAAATAAATTGAGAAGTGTTTCCCTCCTAACCCTGCTACATGTGTTCCTGCTGCCTGTGCCTTTAGGATATGCATTCCATGGCCTGAATGGTCAACAACCTTTCATATGCATTGGTGGGCTGAAAGGATTACAATTCATTTATATATCCAGAATATAACATGGTGTGACTTTCAGCCTTTTAAAACCATCTGAGGCAGTGTAGTAGGAACACCAGCACTGTTGAAGGGGTCAGTCACTGTTTCAGAAAACATTACAGAGGATAAAGTAGGGGCACAGGAATTCTGTCAGAAGAGCATAGAAAGAATAGGGAGTATTCTGTGGAAAAATACAGAGAGCAGGAGGACCAGGATCATTTTCTTCAAAGCAGCCTTTGTTGATGGGACCAAATATGACTCAAATGAGCAGACCTAATTCTAACATTTCCCGCTTTTTGGTTCCACTGACTTCCCGTCATTTTTGTTAAATTAGCTTCTTAGCAGGGAATGTTTCAATTTTCTTTCCCTCATTCCCACCAGTCGAATGATTCTTTACCATCTTAATAAGTACAATGAATATGCTCCATTAATGGACAGAAACATTAGAGAATAATGTAATTTCTGAAAACTCTTAATACATTTCACAATTAAGAAGGCATAGACTCAAGGTCTTTTTCAAATGGGAAAAACCCAAGTCATTTCCCTTGCGACACTTACTGCTGTATGAGAAGTGGGTATTCTAGTAAGGAAGTTTCTTTGATTTTTTCATATGTTACTTCATTTGGATGCATCAGCTTTGCCTGGTCCTTGAACCTGGCTCAGATACTCATCTGCAATTAACAAGGGGCTATTTGGTGTCAGGATTTTATACCAAATTTTGAATTCTGGCTTAACAGAGATAAAGAAAATATGTAAATGCAAGTGATTGGTTTTCTACATATGTGAAATTTATATCTAGTACTATGAAGTTTTTGAAACAATAATTATTTTGTGTCACCAATTTATGATGTGCTCTTTGTTCCGTAATTCCTCCTCCATTTTTCTTGGCTTACAGTGCTCAGCTCTGCTTAAGGTATGAGTCTTAAAACATCCACTTAGCCAAGCATTGCTCTTTGACAGTGAAGGGCAAGTTTATCCAGTCGAGTGCAGACAGTCATGGCATAGTGAACTGGTGAAACATGAAAGATATGTAGTGCTAAATCCGTGTAGATATATCAGCATGTGGTTTTGCATTGCTTTGTAAGACCCGTCTTTCAGGTCTTTCAGGACCTTGTGCTCAGGTAAGTCAACTGAAGACATGAATGGAGGCATATGAATGAAACTGTGAAGACACATTCTAATTGCTTTGCTTCAGCTTTTGCTGAAATGGCAAATGTTAATAGTCCCACTGAAACCAGCCTGAGCGGACTTGCGTCCATGAAAGTAAGGATTTTCATGTGGGTGGTACTGAACTCTAAATTTTCTGACCTAATTCATTCTTACTGGAACACAAACCCACTGATTAACTACGTGTTATGCTTCTTTCTTTTTCACTGAAAGAAAACTTTGTGTCAATGTTAGCATTAGCGCTTCTGAAGGGAATATCCTGACTGCCTGCTCTAGTTGCACTTTGCTTTCAGTCGTGGAGCACTCTGAGAGTACAGGAACTAGAGTTCCTTCAATGAAAATAAACCAGCAACGTTCATTCCATGATTCCAGTCTAGTTCAAAGCTCTCCATATGCTATACCTGCTCCTACTACACATCATACTTTGCTGTATTGCTTCCATTGCACACACAAACTTATTTGTGCTAGTAGTGAATCTGAATGGACAAGATTATACATTTTTTTGTTTAAGTATTCCTCTTTACAAAGAACAGAAATAATTTATTTCCAATCTCAGTCGGTATTGCTATGTCTGATTTTTAGGGTATTTGATATACCCAAGTAGCTTTGCTTTGTTGTTTTATATGTGTCCCTGCCAGCTGCAGCTTACGTTTATTCTTACAAAATATTGCATGGGCTGGAAACGTATCAGGTGCCTTAGGGCTACCTTCAACTTAGTTAAAGTTGTCATCATTTGTACACTTAAACATGGTTGTTCATTTTATGCATGAGCTATAATCACTGCAGCCTAAACCCTCTTTTATAAAATTACCTCAAATGTCATTCTTGCAAATTCTATACATTCTGTAGAGTTCTGGACTAATTCAGAGCATTTGTTCTCCAAGGTCTGGTGTAGTGACAGCATTCTTCATGAAGGACCATTTTCCGTCTGCCTATGGCTAGTACTACAGAACGGGTTAACAGTTTAATTAATCTCTCATTATTTCTTGTCATGGTTCAGGCATCTTGAAAGGACTGATAACATCAGGAAGATAGATAGCTTATGATTTATGTGATGAGAAAGACCAACATTTGCTAATGTGGGGCATCACTCACAGCAGCAGCCCATTTGACTCTGTGAACGGTTAAGATAAAACTCAGCCAGTGTCTGGAATACTCTTGGTCAACATCCTTTAGACCTGTTAGCAGCACAAGGCCAGTACTAGTAGTTTTCCCCATTCCCTTTCTATATATTTTAGGCTGATGACACACAATTAATCAGAATACATAGTATATGTCTGCATTTCATTTGTTTAGTGATTGTGTAAAATGAGAAGGTAACAAGACAGTCCTGTTATTCTTTTTCATGGTTACTAGGGATTAAATTTCTAAGACTTCTACAGAATTAATGGCTGATTACACATGAAGAACTGGAGCTTTCTTGCCAAAACCTAGCAAAACAACTGCTTCATCTGAGTATGGGTGACTCAGAAGATTTTTAAGTTCTGAAGAATAGTCTTATGAAAGAAATAACACTAGGTTTAAGTGGTTACCTATTATAGTTTAGGAAAAAAATTGACATTTTTCAAAGAAGTATATTTGCAAAGGAATTGATTGCTGGAACAGGCAGCAGTTACGAGCATTGAGGCCATGTTGCTGAGAACTCAGCTGCGATGGGCAGGGCACGTCTCCAGGATGAAGGACCACCGCCTCCCTAAGATCTTGCTTTATGGTGAACTTGCCACTGGCAAGAGAGGAGCCCTGAAGAGAAGATACAAGGATTCCCTGAAACAACATCTCAGCCTTGGCCATATTGATCACTATAACTGGTCTAGTCTGGCCTCCAGTCGGGAGGTCTGGAGACACACCATCTATAACGCAGCTGATGCTTTTGAGGACGCACACAGGATCACCCTTGAGGAGAAAAGGCAACGCAGAAAGAATCGTGCCTTGCTGATATCACCCAAGGAGTCTTTCTGTTGTGCCTTTTGCAACCAGACTTGTCTATCTTGTATTATTGGCCTTTTTAGCCACCAGTGTGCTTGTAACAAATGTGGGTAGAGCCTTTCCCAAATCTTCATTCGTGAAGCCCAGCCATGGTGATTGATGGAACAAATCGAATTTAATTTTTTTATATCAGAATTTGTTGCGCCTTTGGCTTAGATCTGTACTACTTCTTTTTTTCTCTTAATACCATTCTCAGGTTTTGTATTCTGCCCATAACTGTGACTTTGGGAGCAGGGTCCTTCTGAGTGTCTAGACATATCTAGTCCTTATTTCCATTGTCCTGGCAGTGTTACTGTTGGGTAGTTAGGAAAGTGGTGGTCCTCATGTAATGGGTCTAGAGTTGAGATGCAAAGTGTTGAAATTATATGATCAAGGTTATGGAAGGACATAGTGCCAAGAGCTCAGAATAAACCAGAGGTTTCTGTGAGTTCAAGTTTAACATGTCATAGTTAGGACCAATACCTTTTTGCTCTTAGCCAATACCTCTATTTTCTGGATTCCTTCTGCTTCCCTCTCTATCTCCTGTAATGTCATTTCTTGTCTATAATATCCCCCTTTTAAACTCCCACCACCAGTTTTCCTCTGATTTCTTGCTGATTTCAGCATCTACTGAGATGGAGAGAAAAAATATCTTGACTCTTTTAATTTGCTATACACTATCCCAGCCACACTTGTTCCTAAGATTTTGGATCTTTTTGTACAGATATAATTTCAGAAAAAAAATTGGAACATGAAAGCTGAATTCACATGAACATATACAAAGATCATTTACACGAACATATGCAAACAGATGTGGAAACCTCTTCCATCGTCACAGTTTATTCAGCAGTACACCATGTGACACTGCATACTGTTAAAACAGATGTGCTATCAACATAATTTAGTATTTCAATGATTTATTATCTGAGGTTCTTCCACAGAAAGTCACTTTCTATCAAAATACAAGAGCAGAAGTGTTCAAAATCCTACTCTACAATGTCTATTATATTCAATGATAGAACTACTTAGAGGATGAAGCAGATAACGTCTCAAGATATCATTGATAAGCTTAATTATTTTAGATTGTAAGGATGTAAATAACATACTCCCAGGAAGTATCAAGAAATGCTCAACCTCTGTTAGAGAACTGCCAATGCACAACTTTGTTATGATTTGAGCACTTATTGTGTGATAGTGAGACCTCTTATATTACACTAAAACGTAAGTCGAGCAAATTTGTCTCTTAGGTTACACAAGGCTCCTGTAAAATACCTCAGACCTTCTAGCCAAGTGGTTTTATACCCTTTACATATCATATTCAGACCTTTCTCTGCCTGTAAATGAAATGATGTTGATTTTCTGGGTGCTGTAAATGAATATTCTGTTCCATAAACTTTGATATTAGCATGTTCCCCTCTCTTTACCTAGCTAGTCTTTTGCTCTCAGAGTGCAGTATGCTGATACTTTTGTGATCTGGTTGCATGCAGAAAAGAAGAAACATTTTGATTTTTTTGAGTCTCTCCTTCCTGACTATTGCAGCAAAGTAGTAGATTTGCAGTGATATTCTTGGATTCACTCTCTTCTGAGTGAATCCAGCCTCTGTTTCGAAGGTTAATACAGCAAATCCCATCATACTGTGATGGGACTGAAAAAGCAAAAGCTTTCTGCATTGGAAATCATTGTTTTGTGATGTGTCTTACGACTCATAATGTGGTGTAAATGTGGTTCATGTGCTATGGTTATGTGTGTGGGAAGCTATTTTTTTGTGGTAACTCCTGCTCTGGATATTAATGAAGTCCATAATTTTCTGTAATGTAGTGAAGACCACTGGGGATAAATCAAAGTGAAACCCCATATTTGGGATAAGCTTTTGCTGAATTCCTGTACATGAGAAATATGCTGTGAAATCTAATAGTTCATTCCTCCTTCACTGCTTATTCTCCCATTGAGTGAACCTAAGGCTACTTTACCTCTCAATACAGGGGTTTTATGGGCAGTGGGAAATGCTGTGTCTGCCTTTTCAGTTCTTTACTCTTCCCAAGTTTTGCTTCTTCTCTTCACTCCTTTCTTGGGTTCCTGCTGGCTTTCTCTCCTGAGGTAGTCACCCAGATTGTGTTACTGCTTCTTTCAATATCCTGTTCATGCTTTTTTCGCTTCCTGTATTTGCTTACCTAGACACACACAGGGAGGCAAGCTCCTTATAAAAAGATGTGTTTAGTATCCATTGGGCCCACTACTTGACTTGAACTATTTATTTCTTTTGCCTGTTTTTCTGAACGCTGAATGCATGAAAAATACATGTGGCGTCTGTGATTTAGAATATTTATCTTTTTTGCCATCTAAGACTTGCAGGCTGAACCTGTATGAGTAAACTCAGGCAGATTGAGGAATGCTCAGTGCTGAAAACCCTGGTGAGCTCTGCTAACATTTGATATTAACTTTTTGCAGAGAGATGAAAGCTCCATTTCCACTATACTCTAAAACTGAAGGTGGCCTTACTATGTTGCTTAAAGAAAATAAACAAAAGAAATGCATTGCACTTTACGTCTTCCCTGAAATGTTCCTGAAATTCCTGGGGTAAGAGAGCCAGATGGTGTGAGACCTCTGGTCAATGCCTGTCTCTAATTCAGAAAAGTGTGTATGAGATATCAAATCCCAAATGAATCTCGAGAGCTTGTATGTAAGTTTCACCAAGGAGTCTGCACTCACTTATGCAAAGATTACACCTCACATTGCTGCACTGACAATTGAAATCCTGGACCAACTGGAGTCAGTTTGAGCTCCCTGATTTCCAAGGCTTATGTTCTCAGTATACAAGCTTGCACAATTAGGACATGAACTTTGGCAATGTTGTTAAATATTTATTTGTCTCACTAGGCTTAGTTGGTCCCTGGTGGAGTTAAAGTCCTTTCTTTTCTACTGTACAGGTATATAGCAGTCCATTTCCTTATTTTCTTTCCTCATGCTGATACAGGCTTTATTTTTGGTGGAGATGCACTGAATCCCGTGGCCTTTTTTCATGTGTATTAATATACTCGGATTTCACTCAGTTTTCTATAGATATCTTTCTATGTTCACAATTTCCATGACGTTACATGAAGTCACTGGTTCCACTGAAGTTACATTCTCCCTTAATGGAAAGAACAAAGCCTAAATTGCTTTTATTCTGATTTTTATGAGCAAGGATTTCTGGAAGACATCACAGGGACAGGACTATGACTTCTTCATTGTTTCTGATGCCAAATTGTTGCTGCTTTTCCCACAGATGGTACTAATGTGCCAGCAGGTAAAAAGCCATTTTTGGGTGAGATCTGTGAGACAGTAGACATCTGAACTGAAGCAGCCCATTGCAAGTGCCAGTGAGGGAGCATCAAGCCTGTAGAAAAGACAGACACCCAAGAAAGGAAGAGGTGAGAGAGAGTGAAAAACCACATTTGGAGAGATACTGGCTGGTTGGTGCCTGCTACTGCCAGGGTTATTTTTTGGGTTTTGTTAAGTTATGTAAATATTATAATAAAGATTATTTTAATATCTAAGCCAAATTTTTAATAGATGACAGGTCCGATATTCATGATTTGGGGGAATGGTAGTATTAAGCATATGAGTATAAATTGACACTACAGACAAATATCTGCTTGTTCATCTTCTAAGGATGATTTTTTGTAAATACAGATTATGAACAAAGTTGGACTGCTTGTAGTATAATTTAAGAAATATCACAAGAGGATCAGGGATGCTTTGACCACTATTCTCTCTAAACATTTTTAAAGCACCTTGAGTTGTGTGTTTGTTTGTTTGTTTGTTTGTTTAAATTCCGTTTCTTATAAAGAACCTGCTCTGCTCTCACTTTTCTGCCCTTGCCATCATTAGGAACTTCACAGAGGGCACTCCCTTGGTGAACAATGATTTTTTCCTTCTTTCTCCAAGTGAAACTACCAATTCTGAAAATACACTCTGTTTGGAGTCTTCCACTGGTCTTGAAAGAAAGACCTGTCATTCTTAAACTTGCCCTTAAGCATTTCCATGATATCCAGTAAGAAAGGTCCTGGTCCTTTGCTGGTTTTGCTGAGGATATATGTAATAATGATTTCCACAAAATGTTTTGACCCAGTCTCTATGAATCTCCTAGTCAGGACTCAGCCACCTGCTCCCAAACAACCTTTTCCGACACTAATTGTCTAAAGAGCAGAGAAAGCATGGAAGGAAGAATGTTTCCTTCTCTCTGCTAACTTAAGCTGCACTGAGTAGGACTACTTTTTTGCTTTAAAAATCAGGCTTAACAGCATGTGGGAAAGATAAGGGCAAAGGGCTGAAGAAGAAGGGAGAATAATAAGTGGAAGAAGGGAAGGAGAAGACACAGGAAAATGTATTCAAGAAAAGGGGGTTATTTAAAGGGTCGCATTTTCAGAAAGGAGGACAGTGGTAAGTGAGCAAAAATGTATTCTCAGAGTCAAACACATTTGGCAGCCTCACACTTAGGCACATCTTCACACCTGTGCATTCTACTGTTACATCTGCCCTCATGAAGCTTGGGCATTTTAAGACTGGTAAGATGTGTAAAGATGCCAGACCTTGGTACCCCATTGTGGTCAATGGGAGGAGGTAGTCCCAACACTTTAGATTAGGCAACCCCCAAAAGAGTTTGTCTGTATGCATTTTTTGATCAGCTAGTTATATACCTTAGTGGTTGGCTGTGTTTGTAGTTTTACTTTTCCTGTACTATATACTGCTATGGCAACCAACAACACTTTTACCTTGGAAGTGGTACTCTTAAAAAAAAAAATCACTCCAGTAGCCACTATCATTACATTTCTCACTGATGGTAATCTTAGCAGATACTCAGAGACTGTTGTGGGAGTTTTAGTGAAATAGTATTAGACCATTTCTTCCTCCTAACACATCTGTGTCCTACATCACCACGTCATGAGGTGTATGTCCTTAACAAAGGCGTGTTTTTCACTTTCATTCTAACTTTGGAATCATGCAACCTGGGGCAGATAAATTGCTATGCTAATTTTTTTTTTACCCTGGAATAGACTGTTTAACTTATACACACATGCATGCATATATATTACTCCTTCTTGAGCTGCCTGACTCAGTATTTCTATTCCAGTAACAGAGCTTATTAGGGACTACTTGTGTTAGGGTTTAAGAGCTTGCCTGAAGCCATATAGCAAGTCTATGAAAAAGCTAGAACAGAGCACAGTTTAGTCTAAGCTTTGTAATAGAGCTTTATCCTAGCCTAGATTTTTAAAACTTACATCCATTATTTGTTTATCCAGCTGTTCCCACTCCTGTTGATGTCCTTTGGAGCTACTGACTCTGTTTAAGAAAAAGGGGACCCAGCAAGGGGGTTTTAATTCTCCCCAGAAATACCTTTGCAGGGTAAAAAAGCCTCAAATGTACTTCCAGTTCACTTTGTGCTCTGTTGGCTGCTCTGTTGCAGTTCCAGACCACCATTTGTGCAACAGGTATTTTGGTAGGAGTGCCCTCTGAGTGTCACCTGGCCCCATGAGAATGGGCACACCTGAGGGGGCAGGGAGAGAGGAGGGAAGGCAGGGGATGCTGGCACCCACCTGGCTTTCTGTCCAGCATAGTCAGATGTCAACCAGGGCAGGCACTGGGCAGTGGAGGAGCACTCTCGTTTTTAGACATGACTGGGTTAGCCACTACAAGTGGATGAAAATTTCCATTCCCCTTGATTTCTTCTCTGCAAAATGGCATCTCATGTATTTTGAAATAATTTCTTTTTTACCACTTTGAAAGCTCTTGCTATGGTCACCAAGCTTTAGAATATTTTAAATACTAAATATCTGTAACAGAAGGATATTGTCTGGTATAAGCAAACATGTTTATCAGCAAGTGTGAGATGTGTGTGTAATGTATTCCGATGAATTATATAGAATTGCCTTAGCCTATTTTCTGTGGTGCTGTGTAACACTGTGTGGAATAAGCATTTGACAGAATTTTGTCTTCTGAGGATTTTATGGAAAACATCAAACAGGCTAAACATTACAATTTTGTGGTAAAGTCCTGAATGTGGCTCTTAATAACAGTTCTGTCAGCTATGAAAAAAGTACCTTCCATTTACTAGTAAATATGCACTCAATAAACAAAAAATTGAAAAAAAGTATTTAGAATATGCTAATTGACTTTTAAAAGAGCTATTAGTAAGTCAAACATTATGCCTTCTATTCCAATTTGTTGCTGCTGCCACATTATGTTTAATTTTAATATGTATATCTCAATATGCCAGTATTCACATAAACACATTATCCTCATTATCTTTCTGAGATGATTATTCAGTACCTATTTTGATTATAATATAAAGTATGAGTCACTTAATAGTTTTAGAGTTGAATATAATACAACATCTTAATAATTTTTCAGATTCTACAGCTTTCTTTCAGTAAAACTCAGCATGTTGAAAGTGAAATTTTAGTCCATTCATTGACCTGTGCTGCTGACTTTCTACTAATGAAATTGAAGCCAACAGAGATATTGAAGTTAACAAATATCTTCATCTCTATTCTTTGCATGTAACAGTCACTTCTCCCCCTCATTGGAGTTAAATACAAATCTTGAAATCCCCTTTATTGGTTCACCTGATTAACTTTCACCTTATTATACTGAATTGTTGCTTCATTGATACTAATTTAGGAGGTTATGTGTTAGTTAATTTTTTTTTCTCAACACCTTCAGACCTATAGGTGGGAGAAAGGTTCCACTTCCATAGGGATACCATAATGTCACGTATACGTTATACATTAGAATAACTGAAACATTCCATAATGCATAAAACATGAAAAAATGCTCATCTCAAGTTAGAGGTCCAGAGAGTGGAACCCATCTCTCAAATGGCCTGAGACTGCCAGTGGTCCGTGTTACGGTCATCCTTCTCTCGTCACCTGTATTTGATGCTGGTTGTCTCAGTTCACAGACTGCAGTGTTTTGTGTATGATCAAGAAACAACCTCAAGTTTATAATCACAATCTCCTGCAAGGTCAGCCAGCTGTCTTACCTCTCTCTGCACAGCTGCTGAGCCACATGAGTCGGATGTTTCCATTTCTTCAGGCTTTGCAAGGAGGTTTATGAGCTCTGGAAGGAGGAGATGAGTTGTCTTCAGGTTTGTCATCCAGTTAACTGATTTTGATGTAGGCTTTGATGTAATCGTTTTATAGTGTATTACCAAATGGGACTCCTCGTAGACTTTTCCTGCCTAAGAAGATGACTCTTTTACCTTATTTCCTTGAAATATCTTTGAGATATTTGAATCTTTGAGATCTCTCCTCTTGTCTCATATTTCAATGAGCAGTTGAAATAGACCATGCAAGGAAAGGGGGAGAAGAGATAGAGGACAGACACAGAAACATGCTTGTGCATAAGGTGATTACACACATCTCCTTAGATAAATCATATTACAAATTTGATGCTGAAGTATAAAATGTAGAGTTTATTTGTGCAAAGTGTTACAGGTGTGCTCTTTGTATAACAGTTTTGGTTTGTGATACCTTCTAGTGTATATGCCTCCTTTGGAACAGCTTTTTTAGCTGTGATTGACCAATACATGCATGTGTATGTATCTATATCTAATCTATCTATATCTATATCAGCTATATCTATATATCTTGAACATAGCATATACCTTGTTTTCATGCAAGAGAGACATTCTTGGCAAAACAAAGCAGGCTGTGTGAATAGCAAGAATGGCTGCTGGTTTGCTCCATCAGAATGATCCTAATAATTTTCTGCCTTTGTGTGTTCATTGGATGCCACTAGAATAGTAATAGCAATTCTTAACTCAGAGTACCTTACTCAAGTGTTTAAGTTCGTTTCAGAAATAATTTTCTTGTCAGACTCAACACTGTAAACCTCTCTGAGATGTCTGTACTGCCATGTGTTGATTTATATAAAGCATGTCCCATTCATGGTGAAAATAACCCAAATGGAGAGGCTCTAGCAATAAGCCTCACTTAGGATGCTAAAGCAGAACTTAAGTGCCATACAAATACTCTCACAATTTGTCTGCATGGAAATGCATTTCAGCTAGAGTTGAAATAGTGACAAGGATCTCTGCTGCAGTTTCTTAGGCAAGTAGTTGGGATATATAACTGCTTTCTATCTGGTCTCTTCTGATTACACTGACATTTTGACATCTGCGGTTTTTCAGCATGTATCTTTGGAAAGAAAAAGAATTTTTTACAACTGTGCCATCATGGCTGTGAAAATTTTGTATTTGTCCTTGTTACACGGGGCAAATACAATATATGTTTTGTCAGATTAGCTTTTCTTTCTAATCATTCCATGAAGTAATATTTGTCAATGCAAGAAAAATGAAAGGAGCAGAGGAAAAAAAAAGTAGCACATTTTTACAGTCAGACAGAATTATGGATTTTACAATATTCTTTGATATTTTTTCTTGTGATGTTAATGATTCATCATCTATTTTTCAATTGCTATTAATAAGTTGAATATAACTAAAAATTTATCCAGTCTGAGAATCTGCCTCCTTCAGCCTCAAAAATCACAAAGGTCTATTAGCTTTGTATTTTGAATGGAATTATTTAAGACATGTTTTCTTGTAGCTTGCAAGTAGAATTAGTCAAATTATGGTGTTGCAGCAGACTTTAACTAAAATGTTAGTTGTTAAATGCTGTTATCCTAATGCTTTGATGCATATGCATGGCAGGTGTACTTTGAATTAAACTGTTAATGTTACAGGAAAAGATAGTTCATTACAAAGTTCATTATGGTAGTAAATATCTTTTTTTAAAAAAAAAGCACAAAGGCAATTATGTTCTGTAACAAATTATTATTAAAAAGAAGAAGAAAATATTTAACAGCTGCTAAAAATGCTAAACTGCTAAATGCTAAACCAACTCCATTGGTCAGTGAGTTACAGTTTTACAGATACACGGTAAAAGATAATCATAGTAGAATGAAATTCATTCCTTTGAAGAAAGTTAGCACAAAGCTTACATGTCTCTTCAGTACTTACTCAAGCCTTATTTGAAGGGTTAAATTGAAATTTGATGATGCAGAAACTGCTCCCTCTGCCTCTTTGCAGAGAAATGGAGTTCGCTTCCCTCAAGAATATCTCAGAACCACCATGGCTGATTATTTGAACTGGGGAAGGGCACAGACCGCAAATGAAGCACAATCAAATAGTTCATAAATATGATATATAAGTGATATACTGAATGAGACTCCAACAAGTCCATCCACAAAACCTGCATGATTTGAAAATAGCTGAAACCGAACAGTATTTAGTGATTAAGCATGGTTTAGAACAGAAAGATAGAAACTTCTGATGATTTTCTAAACTCTAGTTCAAGGCAGAATAAAAGAGTAAAAAGTTGCTAAATATGGACTTCACTTGTTGTCTTTATTGAGCTGTCACAGTGTCATTAGTGAGAGAAACAGGTCATAATCTTTTTATTATAAAAGGGAAATCACATCTAAATCAAAGGAATCTCTTAACTTTCTGTCTATAGTATGTTTTCTAATGAGCAAGAACTCAAGTTTCAGAGTTGCCTGTAGAAATGAACAGTTAACATGCTAAGGTGGCACCTGGGGGATGCTTGAATGCATCCCCAGGCATTAAATCATTATGGACCATCTCTGAAATACCAACCCTGTATTTTTATGATCATTTTCAGGCTCTTCTGCTATCTGACTGTGAGGAGCAGGGTCATGACAAGCATTTTGAAATTCTGTGTGTGTATCTGCTCATACTGTGCTTCTATTCAAGAGTAGAAAGAAGAGAGTTTACAAGAAAATTTTCACTTCGTTCTCTAGCCAAGGTTCATGGTCTAGCACACAGAAAACGTGAAGTGTTTTAAGATCAGAGCGCTGCTTTTCAGATTACTTCAGTAAATAGCTATTGCTCAATGGCTTTTATGGGAGACAACCTAATCAATTCTGCACTTGGATAATAGACAATGCTCCCACATATGAATGATTTGCTTTGAGGAGATGTTGATCTTAGAATGAAACAAACATTTTGAACATTGCCCTGGCTTGAAATAGTTATTTATTTTTTACAATGTAGACGCTTTAGGACATTATTCAGATAGAACTTCCTTGACTTAACATTCAAGACTGCAGGATAACAGGTTTACAGGATAACAACCTTGAGAAACTGGAAAGAGACTGAATTAGGTTTTAATCCTAATGAGCTGCAGCAGTGAGTCTCTTGGCAAAGCTTGTACTGATTATTCCAAGTAATACCCATAGAACTTAAAGGAAATCAGACATGCTGATAATAAAATTATCACAAAATAAACAAAACTGTCAGCTTTTGACACGGGCGTGGTTCATGCAAGATCCATCATGAGCCTCAGAAGAGAGAAAAGATGATTTTCTGGCAGACTAGGAATCTGAGTAGGCAGCCTAATTTCACTCCATAGGTTAAACTGAAGGAAGCAGCCTTAGTGATGAAGTTTTGTGTGTTTAAAAGAATGAGACAATGAGGTATTTTCTCAAGTTGTCTCCAGACAGGAGGAAATAATTAGAAAAATACACTTGATCTCTGAATAGATGAGGAATATAGTTTGAGCTATGAGGAACGGGAGAAATAATGCTGAAGTGAGAGAATTTCTGAGTCTTCCTTTCCCCTCTAACCCTTTTGTCCTCCACATGCTTCCCTTTAGAGCTTCTAGTGTCCTAAATAAAACTTTACTAAAAGAGCAGACTATTTTAGAAAATTTTTTTAGTGGAGACTAAAGATATATGTAAGATACAATTATTATATTTTTTTTGGTGGGGGGGAAACATATAAGCAAATCCTCACTCATAATCTATTTTCATACACACAATTGCTTTAACTAAGCTGTGATATTTACACCAGGCATGGATCTTCTCCTGTGATTTAATTCTTCTCTCATTTACATTGTTTAAGCACACTTAACTGTTTAACATTTCAAGGGGTTACACTGGATTTGCCACAGTGGTAGGCTAAAATCAGGGTGACCTTTTCTTTGCTACAGTAGAAAGCTGTTTGCTTCTGAATAGCCATAGGATGGGGAAAACACTGTTCAGCTTCTGCAGGGTTAGAAATATGAGCTATCTTTAAAGACATGAGCAGTATATGACATTTCAGTGAGAGTCAAATGAGCATAACACCTAGGTTCACTTTGAATAGCTTGTAAAGCTATCCCTGTATACATCCCAGATCACCTATTCTAATTTAATTTAGCTCCTTTCCTTGATTCCAGTTTTACTTGCAACCGTTTCTGTCTAAAATGATGCAGTTTGCTAAACTGTACACTTAACTCACAGTATGAATTTTTCAATAATTTATATGAAAGATATGAATATGAAATAATATATATGAAATGCATTCCTGTCTCTTCTAGGTCTAAGTTAATTTACATGCCATTGTGTTTATGCAAGGTCTGGACAAAATTTTGCATTTTGTATATTGAACCACAGAAACAGACCTGCCTTTTAAACAGAGGAAAAAGTCTGGGTATGATTATATTTTGCTTCTATTTTATGAAAAATTGAAAATAAGAAAATGAGAATTTAAAGCATAACGACACAGGATAGATTAATATCTTCTTGTCTAAATAATTTCCAAATGAAAATGTACATTAGTTATATAAAAGAAGTCCTCATGTTAGCCTCATATGTCATCTTTGCTACAATCTTTACCTATTGATTTATTTACATATATACAGATATCTCTATATATACAAACTCTCCTATCTTCAGTTTTTCACATATCACACACATTTCAAAGAGTAATATTAACACATTCCAACTACAGATTTTGGTTGAGCTGCCTATTATTAAGCAGCTGCCATTAATATTTGGATTTTCGAAGGCTGCTTAGAACTTTTCTGATGTTGCTAAAACAGAAATGAAAAAGAATCACAGAGTGTGATTGTTTCAAGAGATTCCCACTGAACTCTCAAAGTTTCCCACTGGAAACATGAGATAACTCCTACCTGCTTACATCTGTGCCTTCTTGCTCACCCAGGCCCCTTTTTGTGTGTTAGTTTAGGAGGAATCTGGGACCCAGAAGAGCTTTCATCCTGGCACAAACAGAGGAATATTATGGTATTTCAAAATGGAACAATATCAAAAATACTAGAAGTTATTATTCAGAAATGCAGTTCAATTTTCTATTTTGTTTAATTTCCATTCCCATGTATGGTCTTGGTCCATTTCTTCTATTCCTAATGTCCCATAACAGTCAGCATGAACATGTCCTTTTATCTCCCACACCAACACTCCAGAAACAACATTGATCCTTCAGAAAATGTTTTTGTTTGAAGGAGAGAACCTTCCATTTCCACAAGAAAAGCCGCAATATCTCTGAAAGCAACCAAGGAGATGATGAGACAGGAAAGCTCATTCGGTTTCAGACCTGACTGCTCATGCACATCAATATTACCTTGGATAAACAGTGTTTTTTAAGCACAAGATTGAGCAAACAATGGTATGTAAATTGCATCAACCTACAAATAGCTCTGGGAGGTATTGTGCCTCATACCACAGTTCAGAATAATTGCTTACCAGCTTCCTCTTGCTCTTGGGGGTTAATAATCATCTGCTTACCTCTTTCTGTAGAAAAACTACTAAACATCCTCACAGAAAACCTAACATAAACATACCCTTGCTCATCTGCTTCATTTAGCTGCTAAAGCTTTCCTATCACTCACTCCTTATTTGATGCACAGCATACAAGTCCTTACTTGTTTTCTATGTATTTGGATTCTCCCATAACCATATAGAGATTTAATTTTTATCCCCTTTCACCCATATGAAGTTTGAGCAATACTGCAGCACATAATTGTCTTGTTCCCCCCTCCCCCATTTATAGTGATGAGTTAGTAAAGCTTATTCACACTTCTAAAACACATAAGAAACACTGCTTCTAAATTATATGTAGTATATAAAATGTGTTTACACCATGTTTATGTTATAATGGTATAAATAGTATAATGGTATAAAACATCCTCTCTCATACATGAGAATCAATCTCAATATGAATAAGTCACTGACTTTTTTCATGTGAAAGGGGTAGAACTCCGCAGTGGGTTCTGGAAAGTTAAGATGCTAAGAACTTCATGTAGTTAATAGCTTGTGTCACTCCATGCCATAAAATTGGATATATTATCCCTGAATCATTATAGGCAGATCTAAACCCCATTGTAATTTCACAGTGAAATATACTTACTGAATTAGTCTAATTTCTTGAAAGTACACGACCCAGTAGGAGTCATTTAAGAACTAGGTTGAAAGAAAAAACAAAATCAGCCTTCAACTGGAGTGGTTCTTTGGATTTAACCTCCAAAACTTCTGGTTAACCTCTGCAGCCTGAAGTAGTTGCAGCAGTGTAAAATCCCCTTGTAACAGATGCCATTTGCATGGCTTGCCAAAAAAGACCTTGAGGGTTTTCAAGTTGTTTTGCTTTCCTTTTAAAGGCTATCAACATAACAACGGTGATATTTATACTCTTTTACTCTAAAGAGCATTTTCCCTGTTCTGTAGGAAGCTGAGACTGCTCCACTCCTGCTCCCAGGCACATCTTGACATTTTGAAAATGAATACAGGTCCCCAGAGGACACACACTGTGCTCAGATTGAACAGCTGTTCCAGTTAGCAGTATATACAGTCAAATTAAAACATATTAATTGCACATCAAGATTAACATAGACTTAAAGTTCTCTGAAATCAGAGCCCACAAAATACCAATCCTTTACCCTGTCAATACCATCTTCACTGGTGCCATTGTAGGAAACAGATGAATATGCCCATATTCTTTTCTTCAACCAGCACCAGATTTGTAATTCTACAAGTTTACAAATCAAGAGTTAGTTGTAATGGAGGGTGGAATGCTGAGCACTATGCCATAAATCCTCATAATGAATGCTAATATTAAAATTTATTTACAAAAGTGTTTTTATGTGGGAATTATAGACATGGCAAAGTTAGCATGAGCAACTACGGAGGGGACAAAATGATTTGCAGCAACCCAGAACACTTTGTAAGTGACAGCTGCTACAAAATAGTTTTAGTCACCAGAAGGGTCCTGGACACTGACTAATTTCCTCTTTCTTCACCATCTCGTCATCACATTGTATACATTTTTCAACACAGGAAAAATAATGCCAAAAGTAATAGTACTGATTTACTCCCACGGAGTGGAGAGCAGACTTGGTACATTTTGCTTGATACTGTCATCTCAGCATCGTTTTGTTCTGAGGGCTCATCACACCTGGACAATTCTTCCAAGCTGACAAAAGTGTCTTATTTGCATCATAGCACATTAGGAAGGAGAGATTTCACTTTTTATGCATTTTGAAATCCAGGGGACTCAGATCTGAATTTAGGGGCTGCACAAATGTTGCTTGCTGGAATAAAATTCCTTGTTGCTGATGGAGTTTATATCTTTAAACAGAAGCAAGTATTCTACTCACTTGAATACGCTGTCTTAACCTTTAAAGAAATGAGGTTTTGCTGTATCCTTGTGGCAAATGAGCTGAGAGTGGATGTAGACCTTTCTATAGGTTTGGTCTCTGGATTAGATGTTTTATCTTGTTTTCATCACTAGCTTTGATTTCTCTTATATCATAGTGACAGGACCAATTTACGTAAATGTGGTATTTTTACAGGTACTAGACCAAATGCAAGATCCTATAGTTTTTTAGTAATTCATTTCAGGTGAAGGATAACTCCCCTGATATGCAGACCTTTGACTGGAATGTGTTTCCTTCAACTCATTTATTGTCCTCTTTCTAAACTATGGTTCAGATATTTAGTAAATGTTGTTTGGTGTTTTACGGCATTTCCATGGAAATAGCAACAAAAAAGCAGAGCAGTAAAATTTAAAAATATAGGCTCTGAAGCCTATAGTTGTACATCTCATAGTGTTAAATATGATTTTTTTAATGGAAGCTATTTATTATTCACCCTGTCTGCCCTTTCCTGCACACATATACTCAGCAGAGATTTTGTTGTAGTTTCCTCAGGGTTATATCATGTGGTCCACAATAAAATATAAGATCAGAATTACTGCTAGCATAAAGAAGTTTGTGGCAACCAAAAGCCTGGTTCGCAATTGATTATTGATTGATTACTGGTATCCTGATGTAGCCGTTCCATTAATACGAAAATAAAGAAAATTGCCTTGAAAGGAAAGAGGAAGCAATAGCTGTATATAAGGGGAGCTTTTTCCCCAGTACATCTTCTCCTTATTTTGTTTAGTTCAAGAGATGCAGCAGGATCATACTGAGGAAAGATAAAAGCATGGTAGTTCATAATGTTGTACTAGATTGCTTGTGTGGCTGTTTTATAAAATCATAGAGCAGAATAGATTTTAACAATTCTGCAAGTCTTTATCATTTCTGTAAAAAGGTCTAGAGACCTAAATTTATGATATTCTATGATAAACAAAACTCAGTACCTAGAAATGACTGAAAGTTTTCAATTTCACATCCTTTGTTTGGTAAGTGTACAACATACAAAAATCAAATGGCTATAAAGTGGTCACATTATACAGCTTACTGGGCTTTTACCTAAACCACAGAATGCACATCTTGGGCCTTAGGAAAGAATTTGTCTTTCTTTTGCTTTCCCTTAAAACTCAAGAATTGAAGGTCAGTTACAAGAAAAAACCTGCTTCACTTAGCTTTAGGATAACACAGAAAATATTAAATCTAATGTAACCAGTGTTAGCATTTAAACATACATAGAAAGGAAAATGAAATTACATCAGGAAGAGATCAATATATATTCCAGTATGTAGTAGAAAAATATGTATGTATGTCAGAAAATTGCTTAAATACTCAAAAGAGGGCAAGGAAGAAAACTGTGGGAGTGGCAATAGGGCAGGGAAATAAGTATTAATGTGTTTGGAGTAAAAAGGGTGTTAACAAGGATGCAGATCTCTTGAAGAGTGATAGAATCATCAGATTACTTAAAAATACAGAAGTGATCTCTTAATATTTCTTCTCCATTTTTGGGGAAAAAAGTAAAGAAGTAAATGATAGAGGTATTTAAAAAATAATGATGATAAATATTTTTGATCCCATGATAATTTGAGAGGATGTCTAGTACTAAATATTAAAATATTAGGCATTTTGAAAAGAATGTGTATCTCGCATTCAGAGGTTTTGAAAGAGTTAGGTGAGGACTTCTCTCAGGCTTTGATCTTGGCTTTTACCATATTTTGAAACACCAGAGAAGTTCCAGAAGATAGCTAATGTTGCATAATAATTTAGAAGGAATTTTAAGTAAATTATTTACATTATTTATATTAGGTGTTTAACAATGCACTTAATTGGGCAATTTATGAAAGAACAATCAAGAAATAAAAGTGTTATGGAATTTATATGGCATTCCTTAAATACACTAAAAATACATTAACTCTAGTTCTCAGAATGTAACCACTTCCTCAGGGATTTCTGTGTAAGAATATTATGTTTAAAGGCTATATTCCTAATGGTTATGTAAGTGCTTTGGGTCCTGTGCTGCCAGTGATTTCAATAATGACCAAAAGAAAACCTAAAATAATAATTTATAAGATTTACAGGAATGAAAAGGTAGGGAAGTGGTAAATAACAAAGATAAATATTGAAATTCTATTGTTCTTGTCTCCAAAAAGACCCAAACCTCCAAAATATTTAGAATCCTGTAACTGTTATACCATGATTGTTCTGTTGTTTTGGGGGTCTTTCTAAAAACCAACCTGAATGTGAGCTTTACATGTCTACTAAAAAACCAGAAGCATTATTGTGGTACCTTTTAAAATGGATTAATCATGTCTCTTGGGAGAAGAACTCTAACTTATTATGTCTGACATGCTTTTGGCCAAGATAGACTTTATCTTGTAATTGCATTGCTTTTGGTGGGTCAAAGAAAGCATCTTTGAGGAAAAGTTTATGTGGCAGTTTTGAGTAATTGCCTTATGTCAAGTTATCATTGTCTCTGAAGAATCAGACCGCCACATTTAAATAAATATTTCTCCACATCAAAGTGGATATTGTTATTCTTCAAAAGAATATCAGTGTGAAGATTGTGGAAAAGAACTTCAACATTAAGTTCTTTGAAAAGAACTACTTTGTTACATTAACGCTGTACCCTAGTTTAATCACTGAAAGACAGTCTTTTAGAAGACATATAGTATATAAATCTCGTTGATTTCAAAATAGTTTTTGATTTCAAATATAAGAGTTTAATTCTTAGGCAAGGAGTGTTAGATGTTATCAAATATGAGTCAATAACCAACTTTACAATGTTTCTGAAAGCAGGTAGATGTGAAATGCAAACTAACACACAGAAAAAAATACATTGAACAAGTAAAATTAGCAAATACCTAAAGAGTTGTATTTGATGCAATAATTCAGTCTTTTTAATAACCATGTCATAAAGGGCTGAGAAGGCCAACTTCAGGTGTAGGACGTTGCTTGGAGTTATAAGAAGCTATGGTCAGAAAGGGCTCCCTTAACAGCTGGTCCCCATCTTCTGCCCACACCTTTTCCTTATCCTGGTGCTGTGGTTACCTCTGGGATTTAGATTCTGTGGAATGCTGACTGCTATAGGTTAGTTTGTCCTACTGCTTGGTGGAGATGAGAAGCCACAAAGTAGTTCTTCCCCTGGAATAAAGAATTCACAGCAGATGACTGGATGCAGTGCTGGTGTGGAGACAGTGTGGGTTAGTGTGGGTGGTCCTGCAGGCATGGATGCTGCTGTGAGAGCATCAGACATAATCCTGACCTCCTCACACATGCACATGCTTCACTGAACCTGGTAGTATTCCTGGGGAAAGAGCTTTTGGTTTAAATTACTTTATTGTTATGGTATGAAAATTTTCATGCTTATAAGATTTACAGGGTTTCTATTGTTCAGAAAAGGGAACTATTGTGAATCTAGATAGACTGTATATGTGATTGGGCCAGAATTTCAGAATGAGTTCTATACAATTGCTTGTGTATCCAAAGAGTTAGGGACACTGAATTAATTACATATACATATGCACATATGTATATATCCATATAAATAAATATATTTGTGTGTATGTATAACTGTAAATGTTAATGTATATATGCAATTTGTACAGATATATATTATGAACTAACTCCCTGCACATTTGGATATTTGCATGGATATGCATGATTTGACTTCATGTCTGATGTCAGCCTTCTCAAACAGACCATACACAGCTTTATAGGGAGAAAGGTAGAATCCTTTTATAAGAAGTGTCTCCATTGTTTTAACTACAAGGCTCTTCCTTAATAATAAAACCCCCCACATTTGGATACTTTGGGATATATTGTAAGGGAAGGCTTAGAAATAGAAATCAAAGAACTCTGTTCTGCTTCCAGCTCTTTCAAAGACTTGGTTGAATGACTTCAATGAAACATTTTTGGATAAATTATATATTCCTTTTTCACTAGCTTCTATTTTCTGTAAGACCTCTTACAAACTTAGGATGGGGAATGCAAAATGATAACTTCTAATAAAATTGAAAAAAGGAAATGAACTCTGAAGGTGACTGAAAATGTAATGCAACAACATAATCTAGTTAAATAAACTTTGCAAATAGTAAAAAAAAAATCACACTTATGATTTAGTGTTCCCAGTAGACAGACTCAGCATTTTTCACTGACTTATGATTGAAATCTTGGCCCGGTGGTATATTCCTGTGTTTGTGTAACGGGAATAAATCCTAACTGGAAGATCTTTATTCCCAGAGAAATGTTTGCAATAAGACAGAAACAGGATGTGAAGAGAAAAAGGAGATAGAAAGATGGTGGTTCCTTGTGTGTTCCTAAAGCCATGTAGCATCTCCAGGCTTTCAGTATGGAGTGACAGCTTTAATTTACAGTTGAAATTGGAGACATTTTTATAGCTCTGCATTCGATTCTTTTATGTGGGTAGTACAAAGAACTTATCAGAACAAGCATGGCTTTTAAACCACAAGATACTTTAGGGTATATACTGTAAATCAGAAGTAGGACCCTGAATTTATATTTAGAAAAAAATGTACCATACGTTGGATCATTAGAGAGTCAAAATGGAGATAAGATTAAAGGTATACCCGAGAACCTATATATCTTGTACCTTATCCCTGTCCTATTATTCCTATTCATTCTTCACTTTTAAGAAATGAATTTGTTTTGACTGTGGATAAAAATAGGAAGAAGGTGGATTGGGTATCTTACCTGGTTAAACTGGTGTTCACTGCAGAACAGGCAATATAGCTAATAGTTATCTTAATGTACATTGTGTATATTATGTTAAAATTTAGAATTTTAAAACAGGAAGCCTGGTAAAAGGCCATGGAAGTGCTAATTGAATTAAAACACAAGGTACAGCCGTACTACCAAACAGAGAAGGGAACAGCAGGCTTCTCTGCACTTTCTGTGGTGTGCCTGTGGTGCAAAGCCATAACTGCTCTTGTGTGCGCTTTTCTTCTTTTCCAAGAGGTAAGCTTGAAATAAAAAGTGAAAACTGTGCAGTTTGCAGCATCTTAGAGTTGTGTTTTTTACAACATTAAAGAAGGTTGTATGTATTTATTGTCTAGCAGTGGTAGGGGAAATAGGGAGGTTGAGTATGGGAGTATGTAGAAGTGCTTGAAAATCAAAAGCCTCCTGGGGCCACTTGTGTGAAAGGTATTTTTAAGAGTAGGTCTGGAAGTCAACTACCAGGAGCAAGTAATCCACAAGAAAGTTGAATTACATTTGAAAAAGTGAATTTGGATTTTGTCCTTGTCTTTTTAGTGTAGAGCAAATTGCCTATTTACTGGATAAATATTTTGCGTGCTTCCAGGTACTCATCTGAATAAAAACAGTATTTCAGCTGGAACAGCGTTTTTCTGACTTTTGTAGAAAAGTACATTATAATGAAGGAGATATGATGAGTTTACAGCAGAGAGTAAAAGTAGTGATGACAGCCTCTCACTGTATTTTGTAAGTAGTCATAAGACACAGATAAAGGTTGATATTTTATTCATATTATCGGGTTGCAATAGCCTTGCAAGTAGTAATAGATTGCAATAAAGTGCCCCTAGGAATTCAAGAACATAAACATGGCCATGCTGAATCAGAGCAAATACTTAGATAATCCATTAGTGCTCACATTTTTAGAGAAAGAGTGCTAGAAACATTCAAGGACTTTGGGGGGGATTTTGACAGTCAGAGACTGTATGAAAAGACAGTGTTAATACATTACCCATTTACAATCAAAAGAGGTTATTGTTTAATTAATTTTACCAAATAATTACAGTAAGAAGTATTTTATACCTTCCTAACATACTATGCAGCTGACTCTTGAGCATGAAACAGCTTCTTGTTCCCCACATTTCTCTTGTAAGGGATAAGGGATGGAGACGTGACAGAGTGCAAAGGGCACTAAACCCAACATAAACTGCATCTTTCCTGGGTGCTATGGTTCACTTTGATTCTTCCGTAAAAGTAGAGGCATGTCATTAAAATTCATCATTGATATTTGTCTCCAGAGTAACCCCAGATCAGAATAGGTAGACATCAACTCTTAATTAAGGCCAGGAATAAAAGATCTGTGAGGTATAAATTTAATTGTGAGAGTGGCTGTATTGTGGTATATTTCTGAACAAGTAAACTGTTTGTCACCTTGTTGAGCATTAAATAGCAAAACATAACTTATGTGATATATTTGCTGTCTATTTTTGGAATCCAAACATTTTGACAAACATAAAGCCACCAGCACTTTAAGGTGTGTATGATTTACTTCAGGTTCTAGGAATCCATTAGAAATACTTAGTACACCAGATATTACACAAAAATGCAGTAATCATCGTGATTAAGAGTTTACAGAAGAGTGTGTTGGAGACACACAAGGGTTACTTTGATCCTGAAGCAGTAAAAGGAAGACCTTGGATTTAGTGGGCTGCGTGTCCCAGAGGAGATGTGTGAATATGTGAAGAAGATGGCAAGATGAAATGAGATGTGATGGCTCAAGTGGAAGCAGGAATAAACATTTGCATCCTCTCCAACTCTGAAGTTACAAAGGAGATGAGACAAAAAAGACATGGAGATCTTGCCTCATATGGAAAAGTATGGCAGCTTTTCATTGTATCAGCTTCTTCCATATTACTCCCATCTGCTGAATCACTGGATTAAAAAGGTTTCTCTTCTGACAGTGGATTTTCGGGAGCTCCTGCAAGATAATGCATGTTTATCATTTCTTGCCATGGCATCAGATAAGGCAGACTTGCCTTGTCTTTATGCCTATTCCAGCAGTGATAAAAAAAAAGATTACAGCACGCCTTCCCTGAGGCCTGAAAACTCTCTGTCATAGACTGATTGCTTAGCCCTGCTGAAAACAGGTGTCTCTCGCCAGGGAGATGAAGCTGGAATAAAAAAGCCTACAGTGACTGAAATCCACTGGATGTACAAGTATGTGACTGCCTAATGTGGTTACTGGTATTCACAATGACAGCTAGCATTATATTTTCTCGCCACGGTCTTCCCTTTCTCAACTTGCACAGTAAAATTAAATGAGGCAGAAGGTCTGCAGCAGGGTTTTTTTCTGGGTTTAAAGGCTTCCCTTCACATTTTGTACTTAATCCGTCTATTTTGGGTAGATAAAATGTGAGTAAGAAAGGAAGGCAAATAACATTTTTATCCTCTCAGTCTTTTCAAGGTTCTTTTCACTAACTTTTAAGAATGACTTTCACAGTAGTAAGACCTTCACACAAATATTAAAGATAAAATAGGCATATTTGATAGTCATAATTTTGGTCACCATAATTTCTCACTTTTAGTAATACTGTGCTCAAGTAAGAGTTTGGAATAATCTGATTAATTTCCTTTTTTTTTTTTTTTTTGGCTTAATTGTGAAAGTAAGTCATACCACTGAAATTTCAAGACCACAACCCTACTTCAACAGGGAAAAAGTGGATAAAAATCTACCATCATATAAGTAGTACTACTTCTTGGAAGTCTTGTATTAGATAGAATTTTGTAAAGTCAAATTTGGTAGAGTTATACTTTCCAGCCTTATGCTTATTGGGCAGGTGAGAATATTTTCTAGCACTGCAAACTATGTGCATGCAATTTGTGTCTTTTGCAGTAATGCAGGCAAAGTAAACATTCTAATGCTTGCTTAATGCCCTGCTCATTGGCACTGCAGTGTTCCAACTGCATGTGCTGTCATTAATATGACCTTCAATGGTTCTATAATAAATTTCTCTAGATGGTATCTTCCAAAAGTCTCACTGTGGCCTGTAGTCCCAATAGTTCTGAGAGCAAATGCTGGAGATTTCTGATTCCCAAGTGTAATTTTTTTCAACCATGGAGCCAGCAGTACTGTCGTCCTCTGCAGATACTTGGGGTACATTTATTTTTATATTCAATTCACTGATCAATTGATTGTTTGGTCCTAAATTGTTTTTTACTGCAAGTATCTCTAATCAGGTTCTGATTCATCTGACATTCATTTTGCTTAAGTTAACATCATGATTTAATAGAGGAAATTGCATAGAGCTGTGAAGTTCCAGTCACTTTATAAAGATCTTCCTTTATCTCGTAGAGCCGAGAGTGAAATTTGACAGTTCTACCATTTCGCACAGTTACCATTTATATCATCCTGTAGCTCATACAAGCCTGAACAACCCCATTGACTTCACTGGGGTTACTGCTGACACCAAGGGTTCCAGATTCTGATGCTGGTATGACTGCCCTCAGATTTTCCATGGCCTTTGCTCTAAACTTGTCCTAGCTTCTTACTTATTACTGTCTCCTTTTGTCCTCCTTAAGAAAACTAATTTGCTCAAGTTTATAAATTTGATCCCGATTAAGTCATATCAGATCTGCCACAACAGTAAAACCAGCAAGTTTTGAAGACAGAAACATGCCTTGGAGTGTCCTGTATTTTCTCAAAGAAAATATCTTTTCCAAAGAGACTGTCATAGTACATGTGCTGAATTCACTAGAAATTATATAGTGAAAGGCACTGAAAAAGGAAATGCTTTTACTGTGAGGGTGACCAAACACTGGCACAGGTTGCCCAGAGAGGCAACACACTGTTATGTGTGCTGGAGCCCTGCTTCTCAGAGAAGTGGCCGACCATTGCTGCTTATAGGACGTAGAGATTAACTGCTGGCTTCTGCTTTGTGTGCGTGCACACTGCTTTTGCTTTCGCTTTCTTTTTTGCATAAATACAAACTGCCTTATCGCAACCCACGGTTTGTGTTGTTTTCTTTTCCCACCTTACTCTCTCCCCTGTCCGGCTGGGAAGGGGAGGGATAGAGCAGCTGGGTGGGCACCTGGCGTTCAGCCAAGGTGAACCCACCGTACTTGCACAGAACACTAGGGCCGATATTTTTGTTATCTGTACACAGCCTATGCAGTCCAAATTGTCTGGATGATACATTACTGTGCTACAGCTCAGAAAAGCACAACACAGAAGTGTGATACAAATTGTCTATTGTGCTCTTACCTCAGTTGTATAGGAACATTACATATGTACAGTTAACACAAACTGACAAACGTTTTGGGAATTTTGCAAATCTTTGGGATCAGTACTCTGAAATCCAAAGAAGAAATCTTGTACCATGGGAATCTATCATACTCCGTGACTTCAGATCAATCTCTGTCTTCCCTTTTGCCTGTGCAGTCTTGCTGAGCATCTCCAGATAATTAGAGATAATTACCTCTAGCCTTTGAACAGCATTGGTGTCTTTTGTGACATTCTGGTAGCACCCCTGCTTTCCTTAACTTGTTTGTTCTGTTCTAAGCCTTTTGAGAGACAATTGACAAGTATGGGTATGTCTTGGCTGCGCTTAGGAATGGACAAAAGAGCTGCTGGAAAAGGTTTGACTGATGGGATAAATAGAGAGAACACTGCTGAGATAAATGAAGAGCTGCACTGAATATCACTAGCTATCATCTTTTTGTTGTGCATACTGAAATACCAGCAGTGGGGCTAGTGGAGAGTGGCAGGAATTGTGAAGGTAAAGAGAGATAATTACTGCTTCTATGGTTTGCAAGGACAAGGCTAGATAAACTTTTTTAAAACACTGAAGGTCAACTGCTATGGAGAAAAACCAGAATTTGGAGGATTAAAGGGACATAACAAGACAAATGGAAGTAAACCACTGAGAGATGAATTAAGTTCTGTTAAAATCAGACTAAAAAGTTAGGATTAAACAATTTGAACACTTATTTTATGAGAGTTCAAAATATATCGCATACAAAGAACTTCTGCACTTCTATATTTTTACCTTAGAGTTTCAAAATGACCCTGAAAGGTATCATCCCTAAATACTTGTTTTATATTCAGATCATAATTCATTCCTCTCTCTTATGAACTATGAATTACTAGTTAGTGCCAAGAAGAAGTAAAAATGTTTTTATTTGATTCCAAATGAGATTAGGTATTTCCACTGCAAAATGAACACGGGGAAGTTTGTCTGCACATCTAGAAGAACTCTGGCCACCATGTTTAGGAAAAATGAATTAAAGGTGGAGCAAGTAATGTTTGAATGATGATGTTTTGGAGCGGCATTTGAGAAAGTGTAGAGGGATCAAGCCACTTTAGGTAGAACATAAACAATTCTTAAAATGAATTGAGAGTAGAGTTGATTTTGGTGTTGAGGAGTTGGTTTAGATGACCCAAAGGGCATCTTTTAGTCCCCTGTAACTCTGTAACAATTATTTTCCAGAACAAGTGCTTCTGTTGACAACTTTCTAGTAAACCCTACATGTAGTTATATATATGTGTATATATCTACTTTGAGAATTCCATTCTCCATTCTGTGAGGAGGCTACAAAATCACAGAAAATAATGTGAATTCAGGGGGGTTGTTTCTACAAGAGAATGACCGGATATTAGCATACACGTAAAGGAATGAGATTTAAAGCAAGATATTGCTATGTTGTTACTCACCTCTAACTACAGTTATCTTCTATGTTTGAGAATAACCTCAGACTTCCCATTAATTTTAATCAAAACATTCTTTTATGTCTAAATGAGACATAAATGCCCGTATAGCCCCCTATTGGGAGTTATTCACACAATGAATTTTGTTGATGAATTACTTTCGATAACACAAGATCAAAATAATTTTTCATGCTGCTATTCAGTCCTATCTTTTTCTTTCCCTTACTGGGAGAGGTTAGAAAAAGAAAATAAAATACAACAGTTGTCCTACTTTTTTTTAATAGTAACTGGCAAGAGGATGCTCATGGAATGCTGTATATGTGTCTGGGGTGCATGATCATGTATTTGATACTGAATTATGGTACTTGAAAGAGAAAAAAATATTTAGTGTAAAGGGTATTCCACACAGAAACATTGTTGAGATACATCCTACCTGGATCTGTAGGAATTAGGAGATGAAAGCTGGTATGTGTCAGTCCAGACCCTGTATTATGTTTTGTGAATTTGCAGGATTTCAGCACACAGCAGACAGAACTGCTGGAAGCATTTGAAGTTCTTCATTATACAGAAGAAAGAATGAAGAGCAGCTTTGTATTTATTATTTTTCAGTAATGGGCTTGGACACCTGCTCTAGATGTTGCTGATTTAGG